>NW_025535868.1:5000-77737 GCF_020615455.1 Coregonus clupeaformis | reverse complement strand
TAGCAACAAACAGCAAACACAGAAATGGTCCTATATTGAGAGTAAAAGTCGTCTGGCACTTTGCTTAGGATTTCAACAACTTTAATAACTTATTTCGAGCCTAGAATCATCGATGTTACACTAATCTGAAAACAAGACAAAATATGACTATTGTTGCTCACTTGACTGTCTTAAGACAATTGTCAAATAATTAAAGATGTCAGTTGTTGTACAATTTCATGGGTATGCTTGGGTATCACCTTTTATCTCAAATAAACAGTGTATTTCTGCTGTTGTGGTTCTTTAACCATCTGTCTGACTTTGTCGCCCACACAGGAGACAGACGCGGCTATCGTGGATCCTCTGGGGAGCCTCAACAACATGATGCTGACGAGGCAGAAAGGTCTCTCTCCAGATCAGAACACCTTAAGAAAAACCATCTGAGACCCACTGGGAAGAAATCTCACTGCTGCTCTGACTGTGGGAAACGTTGCAGGTCTTCATCAGAACTTAAAATACACCAGCGAGTACACACAGGAGAGAAACCTTATAGCTGTGATCAATGTGGGAAGAGTTTTACTCGGTCAAGCTACCTGATAGTACATCTGAGAATACACACAGGAGAGAAAATCTTATAGCTGTGATCAATGTGGGAGGAGTTTTACTCGGTCAAGCTCCCCGATAGTGCACCAGAGAACACACACAGGAGAGAAACCTATAGCTGTACTCAATGTGGGAAGAGTTTTGTTGCATCTTGCGATCTGACGATACACCAGAGAACACACACAGGAGAGAAACCTTATAGCTGTACTCAATGTGGGAAGAGTTTTGTTGCATCTTGCGATCTGACGATACACAAGAGAACACACAAGGAGAGAAACCTATAGCTGTGATCAATGTGGGAAGAGTTTTGGGACATCTGTGTATCTAACGATACACCAGAGAACACACACAGGAGAGAAACCTTATGGCTGTAATCAATGTGGGAAGAGTTTTACTCAGTCAAGCGGCCTGGTAGTACACCAGAGAACGCACACAGGAGAGAAACCGTATAGCTGTACTCAATGTGGGAAGAGTTTTACTCAGTAAGCTCGCTGATAGTACATCTGAGAACACACACAGGAGAGAAACCCCACGACTGCTCTGACTGTGGGAAAGATTGTTAGTTTAGGAGATTTAAAATCACACCAGAGAACACACACAGGAGAGAAATCACCATTTAGCTGTGCTCAATGTGGGAAGAGTTTTATGCAGTCAAGTGGCCTTATAGTACATCTGAGAACTCACACAGGAGAGAAGACGTAAGCTGTGATCATGTGACAAGAGATACTTTGATAAAATATCTCTGATCAAACATCAGAAAATACATACATGAAGGAGTTGTTTGCAGGATATCAATGAAATAATGTCACAATGTAGAATATTTAAACATTGTAGTAGGAGTACAAATTGTCCTTCAACCAGTGATGTACACATTATTCACAGATTCCATGTGGTGTTTGAGCTGTTAGTTTTATCAGGACGTGCAACCTCATCTCCCCTCTTGCGCAATTGATTTCAACATGATATCGATGAAATAAGTGTTGCGTTCCTTTGTTTAGCGTACCCATAAATGTAAATGCGCCACTCCAAAATGTAGCTGACTGTCTTCTGCAGGTTGTCCCCCAACCAGTGAGGTAAAAAGATATCGCCTGCTTTCCATGTGTTGTTTTAGTTGTGTTAGTTTCAACAGCAGGTACAACCTGATCTCCCCTATAATCGATATCAGTGACTTATTGTTGGTGCTTGTGCAGTTTATAAGGTGCTTGTTTTAATATGATTATTGTGGCACATTTGTGTAGATAGTACAGTTTAGGTTTAGGTTTTCAATATATCACAAACTGTTTTTGCATATTGGTTATTGATTTGGACATGTTAAAACTGTGTTTTGACATTGAGGTTTCCTACGTAGCAAAATGTCATTGAAAAGACATTGAAAAGAAGACTATGCCTGATGTCCAATATAAACTCTGTAAAAATCCAAATAACTTCACAGATCTTCATTGTAAAGGGTTTAAACACTGTTTCCCATGCTTGTTCAATGAACCATAAATAATTAATGAACATGCACCTGTGGAACGGCCGTTAAGACGTACAGATGGTAGGCAATTAAGGTCACAGTTATGAAAACTTAGGACACAAAAGAGGCCTTTCTATTGACTCTGGAAAACACCAAAAAGAAATATGCCCAGGATCCCTGCTCATCTGCGTAAACGTGCCTTATGCATGCTGCAAGGAGGCATCCTCCCTCATGTGGTACCCTTCCTGCAGGCTCATCCTGACATGACAATGCCACCAGCCATACTGCTCATTCTGTGCGTGATTTCCTGCAAGACAGGAAATGTCAGTGTTCTGTCATGGTGTTAGATTAATTTGGATTTTAAGAATAATGACTAAAGAATTTCACCCCAAACACAGTATAAATGTTAGAATTATCATGTAGTGTCAACCCACTAACAGAGGGGGCGTTACTAACCATTCAAGGGGGAAGGCGAGAACTGTTTAAGAAAGGTGGGAGGAGCATAGTGTCTTTGTTTGTCAAGGAGTATAAAAACAGGATATTTGTGTTTTTGAGCAGAGCTCTCCTTAAATAAATTCACTGATAATTACTCGTGGATTGTGGACCTTGAATCATTGATGATTAAAACCAGAGCTTTACAACCTCTGGTAATGATTCAAGCTTAGGTTGAATTAGAGATAAAAATTCACATGACACATGGCCAGTGAAGAACCCGGATCTCAATCCCATTGAGCACGCTCTGGGACCTGTTGGACAGAAATGTCCGGGAACTTGTATGTGCCTTGGTGGAAGAGTGGGGTAACATCTCACAGCAAGAACTGGCAAATCTGGTGCAGTCCATGAGGAGGAGATGCACTGCAGTT
Source organism: Coregonus clupeaformis (assembly GCF_020615455.1). Lineage (NCBI taxonomy): Eukaryota > Metazoa > Chordata > Actinopteri > Salmoniformes > Salmonidae > Coregonus > Coregonus clupeaformis. The sequence continues at coordinate 74,836 of NW_025535868.1, read as the reverse complement.
CTTAATGCAGCTGGTGGCCACACCAGATACTGACTGTTACTTTTGATTTTGACCCCTTGTTCAGTTTATGTCTCAGTTGTTGAATCTTGTTATGTTCATACAAATATTTACAACATGTTAAGTTTGCTGAAAATAAACGCAGTTGACAGTGAGAGGACTTTTTTTTGTTGTGAGTTTACATTCGGTTTTAGTTGAAAATATGTATTTTCAGGTCGCTTTTTTCAACGACTTGACAACAACTTAATTTCAACGTACTTGCAGCCTATAAACATGGACGCAGTATAATAAATTGGTCTATAATCAGTTTTATTAACAATCTTACATCACTCCAGTATTTCTTTACAACATTCAAGTGCTACTTGTCTTTATTCCACTACTGAAGAAGCATGACTCAAATCACCTACTCATATTTCAAACATCCAGCCTGACAAAATATATATGTTTTATTATTCAATGCCTCACCATTAAGTGAATTATTGCCAATACATATTAACAAAGGGGTTATTATTCTGTTTTGATATTTCATATTTACAATTCATGCAACATTTAGTAATCATAATTTATGCAACGAACTGACCATTTTAGGGGTACAATTATATTGACATTGTTGCCCTGCTTGTAGAATATCAGGGTTCATTCTCAGATGTGCCAACCCAAATGTACTAGAGTATGACATTGGGGACTCGCCCCCGATCCAACAACATGCCTATCGAGTGAACCCTGAAAAGAGAGAGAAGCTCCGCAGTGAGGTGGAAAGTTACTACGGATATTGCAGGAGTTTCCTCTTGAAATCAGACATGTCCGTGGTAAGGACAACTTGGTTGCTGATTGTCTCAAGGGTGGGCAGTCAAAAGGATTTGTGTTTTGCATTTAGCCAGTGCGTTGTCATGGATCAGCAATTTATTTTGACTGCACGCTTTTTCTGTATTGGAGATGAGTTTTGTTTGGGCTCGCTCCAAGGGGACGCAGAGTTCTAGAAGCTAATGAGTTTTAGGAAGACCAGAGTTCTAGAAGCTAGAAGCTAGTGAGTTTTAGGAAGACCAGAGTTCTAGAAGCTAATGAGTTTTAGGATCGACCAGAGTTCTAGAAGCTAGTGAGTTTTAGGAAGACCACAGTTCTAGAAGCTAGTGAGTTTTAGGGAAGATCATAGTTCTAGAAGCTAGTGAGTTTTAGGAAGACCAGAGTTCTAGAAGCTAGTGAGTTTTAGGAAGACCAGAGTTCTAGAAGCTAGTGAGTTTTAGGAAGACCAGAGTTCTAGAAGCTAGTGAGTTTTAGGAAGACCAGAGTTATAGATACGAGTGAGTTTTAGGTCAGTAACTTATAACCACGGAACCACCCCAGACCTTTCATGCATGACTTAAAGCACCTAAGTATTAGATTTACAGCCAGGGTCTAAAATGTCACTGCCAGGTCTGTTTTTCTCTTTGGTTTGAGCTCACGCAAGAAGGCACCAGAGCCTATTGTGGTAACAGGTTCACACTAGATAACACAACCACACAGTGCATGAAAAACATGAGGTGGGGCTAACGCTTGGCAAGCTTGAGCTAGCTTCCGAGCTAGCATACAAACTCGGCAGCACAGAGTAGATCCTCCATATGACGTTGAGAAATAGTGCATTGTGGGTAGTTTAGAAGATATCTGGAAATAAGTTAATAAATATGTAATAAAGCAAAAACATAACTGTTTGAACTTAATAGGTAACCAGATCGTGACTACAACTAAGTTCCTAAGTCTTTAACCACACTGTGTTGTTACATTGGTGAGTAAAAACTCATGCTTCGTACCCTTTAACTTTTTTGTCTGAAAATAAAATCTACATTTTACTCAACTTCGTTACCCACTCCAGTCAGCAGATGGCGATGTGGGACTTTAAGTCTATGCTGCTAGTGTGACGTCTAATCTAGTGGACGGGACGCTTCTTTCAACAGCAGCAACAGTTAGTCAGACACCTCGGTAGCTTGCTAGACAAAATAGCCCAACCAATAAAGCTCTTTAGACGCTTTCGTGTATATTAGCCACTGTGTTTTAAACCTACTCCTGTCGTCTAGTTAGTTATCCCATTTAATTTAATATTTACGTGTTGTTGTTATTGGTCAGCTAGCTGGCTGGTTAAGTTAGCACTAGCCCAGCTAGCTAACATCCCTGACCATGAGCTCACTAAGCTACTCTCCTCCTGCTAAAGAAGAGGAGGTCTGCTGGACGGAGAAAGAAGCTCTAGTGGAAGAGGAGGAGGAAGAGGAGGATGTTACAATACAAAAACAAGTAGAGGGTGAAGCTGTTACCGTGAAAGAAGAAGAGAAAGACGTTACAGTGAAAGAAGAGGAAGACGCGTTCAGAGTGAAAGAGGAGGAGGATGTTACAGTGAAAGAAGAGGAAGACGCGTTCAGAGTGAAAGAGGAAGAGGATGTCACAGTGAAAGAAGAGGAGGAAGCAGTCTTTGAGTGAAAGAGGAGGAGGAGGGAGATGACTGTCACATCGAAAAAGGAGGAGGAAGAAGAGGAGGAAACTGGATATCTGGTTCCGGTTTCCCAAAGGCATCTTAAGGCATCCAATGGTTCTAATGATGAACTTAGCAGTAAGATGGTTTTGAGAAACCGAGCCCCTGATTAACACTAGTAAGTACTGTCTTAAAAACAGAGGCACAAACTCTGCAGTTGTTGAACTGATGTGTGGTGTTAAAGGGGAAATCTGCAGTTGCTATATCCATATTTGGACTTTTAAATTATTTATATTCTTGAAGAATATAACACATGCCTCATAAGCTTAGTTCAACTGTCGCACTCCCATCAGATCCCAAAATAAGCTTTTTTTTACTCCAATGTTTAGAAACAATGTAAATGTAAACCAACACTGTATAGCCTCAACATGGTTAAAACTATAATATTGATGTCATGGATGGTCAGTCCTTGCATCCATAGGGGTCTGTTATGATTTTGAGAGTAGTTACATTTCTCCAGTCCCATCCATCATCTTATTACCAAAACAGAGGCAGAATGACAGCTTTGTTATTGTTTGAACTGCAGATTGGTGGATTGATTGATGTGTGGCTTTTTTAAAGGGACAACCTTGGATTTAAACATAAACAAAATGGCTGCCCTTAGACTTGTTTTGGTAAACAGCTGAGGGATGGGGGGCTGGAGAAATGTAACCACTCTCAAATGTATAGAGAAAGCTATTGTAGCAACCTTAACCTAAAACCTAGCGACCTCATCAAGAAGTTCAGACATCTTGGTATAACAGTTATAAGGTGTTGGCTTGACAGTCTCTGGACCCAGGTTTGAGTCCAGCTCAGGGCTACCCCCTGGAATACACTACACTATGAATACAAGGACTGGCCGTCCATAAGGTCAAAATCACAGTTTTAACCAAATTGAGACTATACAGTGTTTGTTTACAAACAGTGGCGTTATACAAGCTTATATTTTGGTTTCTGATGCGGTAAGACAGTTGAAACATTTGAGGCATTTAAAAGTTATATTCTTCAGGAATCAATGACTATCCAGTTTATGGGTCTTTCTATAACTGCCAGTGAGGATTTCCTGTGGGGGGTCAAATTGTTAGAGCTGTTGATAAGTAATTGTATAATATTCTGCAAATGTATTTTCATTTTTTTTAGAGCTGACCCTAGTCGACTGGGTGATTGTTTGGTCGATAGGCTGTTTTTGTCGACCAAGATTTTTTTTTAGTTGAGCATTCGCAAATACACAATATATACAAAAGTATGTGGACACCCCATCAAATTAGTGGATTCAGCTATTTCAGCCACAACCGCTGCTGACAGGTGTATGAAATCGAGCACACCGCCATGCAGTCTCCATAGACAAACATTGGCAGTAGAATGGTCTTACTGAAGAGTGCTGAAGAGCTCCAAACTGCCTCTGGAAGCAACGCCAGCACAAGAAGTGTTCGCCGGGAGCTTCATGAAATGGGTTTCCGCGAGCAGTCGCACACAAGCCTAAGATCACCATGCTCAATGCCAAGCGCCGGCTGGAGTGGTGTAAAGCTCGCCGCCATTGGACTCTGGAGCAGTGGAAACGCTGCTTCTCTGGAGGGGATGAATCACGCTTCACCATCTGGCAGTCCGAAGGACGAATCTGGGTTTAGCGGATGCCATGAGAACACTATCTGCCCGAATGCGTAGTGCCAACTGTAATGTTTGGTGGAGGAGGAATAATGATCTGGGTCTGTTTTTTATGGTTGGGGCTAGGCCCCTTAGTTCCAGTGAAGGGAAATCTTAACGCTACAGCATACAATGACGTTCTAGACGATTCTGTGCTTCCAACTTTGTGGCAACAGTTTGGGGAAGGCCTTTTCCTGTTTCAGCATGACAAACCGAAGTCCAAACAGAAATGGTTTCTTGAGATCGGTGTGGAAGAACTTGACTTGCCTGCACAGAGCCCTGACCTCAACCCCATCGAACACCTTTGGGATGAATTGGAACACCGACTGCAGCCAGGCCTAACCGCCCAACGCCAGTGCCCGACCCACTAATGCTCTTGTGGCTGAATGGAAGCAAGTCCCCGCAGCAATGTTCCAACATCTAGTGGAAAGCCTTCCCAGAAGAGTGGAGGCTGTTATAGCAGCAAAGGGGGGGACCAACTCCATATTAATGCCTCTGCTTGAAACATGTAGGTATTACAGACGCGGTTAGGGAGACGTTTTAAAATGTCAGTGAAGACTCTGCCAGCTTGTCAGTGCATGCTCTTGAGTACGCTGGCCTGGTAATCTGTCTGTGAAGATTAACCTGTTTAACCCCTTCGAGTCAATTGAGGCAAATTTGCTTCAATCTAAGTAATTGAAGTAATCCATAGTACGACCATCTTAAAACAATTCCATATGTCAGTACCCCTCCCCCAACGGTTAGATTTACAGGGGTTAAAGGTCTTACTCACATCGCCTAAGGAGAGAGTGATCATACAGTCGTCCGGAACAGCTGGTGCACAAGACTTTGTGGAGGCCACGGAGATGGCACAGTCCATCGCTCTAAGACATGTGATACATAAATTGTATATGGTTATATTATGTAAAAAAAAATAATGATGCAACACTAATAAATCTAATATTATTTTATAACAAATGTACTTTCTCCCCTTTGGATACTGTCGCTGTCCTTGGTTTTGAATGTAATTATATGCAGAAGCACAAAACACCACATCTGCAATTTTAGTCCCGCCTGAATCTGCCATGGCAGTCATTTTTACATGGCAGGAGAGTAACAATTCAAGCCAGAATAACCTACTGTTTTTTGGCGAACTCCAAGGTCCTCTGGTAATACTAGTCCCGTGGGAATCGACATCCCTGTGTTTTGAGAGAAATGAGTTTGACAGGTGTTGCTCACGGTTTGATCAAGGAAAACAATAACTGATTTGATCAATTTAACGAAGTGCTGCTCATAGCCTACATATGAAGGGCCTGCAAGTATCAACTTTCACAGTGGATGATTTTGTTCATATGTTTTGTGCGTATTAATATTTCTAGCCTACAATCATCGATGTTACTACTAATGTGAAAACAAAACAAGATATTACTATTATTGCTCACTTGACTGTCTTAAGACAATTGTCAAATAATTTAACAGATGTCAATTGTTGTACAGCTTCATGGGTACGCTCTGGGCATCACCTTTTACCTCAAATAAACAGTATTTCTGCTGTTGTGGGCCTTTTAACCATCTGTCTGACTTTGTCGTTCACACAGAAGAGAGACGTGACTATCGTGGATCCTCTGGGGAGCCTCAACAACATCATGAAGCTGAGGAGGCAGAGAAGAGTCCCTCCAGATAGAACACCTCAAGAAACACCAGCGGAAACCCACAGGGAAGAAATCTCACTGCTGCTTTGACTGTGGGAATATATTCAACTCTTCTACAGACCTTAAAAGACATATGAGAATCCATACAGGAGAGAAACCGTATAGCTGTAATCAATGTGGGAAGAGTTTTACTCGCTCAAGCAACCTGAGGGTACATTTGAGAACGCACACTGGAGAGAAACCTTATAGCTGCGATCAATGTGGGAAGAGTTATACTGCATCTAGCCAGCTGACTAGTCACAAGAGAACACACACAGGAGAGAAACCTTATAGCTGTGATCAATGCGGGAAGCGTTTTGTTACATCTAGCAAGCTGACTAGTCACAAGAGAACACACACAGGAGAGAAACCTTATAGCTGTGATCAATGCGGGAAGAGTTTTACTCAATCAAGCTGCCTGATAGTACATCAGAGAACACACACAGGAGAGAAGCCTTATAGCTGTGATCAATGTGGGAAGAGTTTTAGTCGATCAAGCAACCTGATGGTACATTTGAGAACGCACACTGGAGAGAAACCTTGTAGCTGTGATCACTGTGGGAAGAGTTTTAGTGATTCAAGCAACCTGATAGCACATTTGAGAACACACACTAGAGAGAAACCTTATAGCTGTGATCAATGTGGGAAGAGATACACTGGTAAAATAACTCTGATTAAACATCAGAAAGTACATACATGAAGGATTGGACATGTAGGATTCTTTGTCATTTAGCAGATGTTTCAACATTGTTGTATGAGTATTTTAATGAATTTCACAATGTAGAACCATTTACATTTTACATTTTTTTGTCATTTAGCAGACGCTCTTATCCAGAGCAACTTACAGTTAGTGAGTGCATACATAATTTTTTAATTTTTCATACTTGCCCCCCGTGGGAATCGAACCCACAACCCTGGCGTTCAAACGCCATGCTCTACCAACTGAGCTACATCCCTGCTGGCCATTCCCTCCCCCTACCCTGGACGACGCCGGGCCAATTGTGCGCCGCCCCAACCGTTTTCCCCCTGTTCTATTGATTTCAGCGTGATATGGATATTAGCCTCACCAGGGGGAAAATCCAGGCTCTGGAAATGAGTTGTGTTACACTTACCACGTTGGCGCACCCACTTGAATCAAAATGCAACACTTCTAAATGTAGCTAGCTGTTTTCTACAAATTGTCCTCTGACCAGTGATGTACACATTATTCCCAGATTCCGTGTGGTGTTTGAGCTATTCGCTTTAACAGGACGTGCAACCCCATCTCCCCCCCTCGCGCAATTGATTTCAACGTGATATCAATATGAGTGATGACAAATAAGTGTTGCGTTTCTCTTGGTTTTGGGGACCGCTAAATTTAAATGCATCACTCCAAAATGTAGCTGACTGTCTTCTGCAGGTTGTCCCCTAACCAGTGAAGTAAAAAGATATCTCCCGCTTTCCATGTGTATTTTTTTGTTGTGTTAGTTTCAACAGCACGCACAACCTGATTTTCCCCTAATCGATATTAGTGATTTATTGCCACTTGTCAAAACAACAGTGTTTTTGGTGCTTGTGCAGTTAATAAGGTGGTTGTTTAAATAAATACAAGTATTATGATTACTATTGTGGAACATGTTTGTGTCGATAGTACATTTTATGTTTAGGTTTTCCATTTATCACAAACTGTTTCTGCATATTGGTTATTGATTTGGACACGTTAAAACTGTGTTTTGACATTGGGCAGTATCCCACCTTGCAAAATATAGTTGAAAAGACGTTGAAAAGAAGACTATGCTCGAGGTCCAATCTATGTTTGGTTTTGGTTTAAAGTTAAAGTTAAACATATGTATTTTTTAGGTCGTTGTTTCAACGACTTGAAAACAACTTCATTTCAACGTACTTGCAGCCTATAAACATGGACGCAGGATAACACATGCGTCTATGAACTGTTTTATTAACAATCTTACATCACTCCAGTATTTCTTTACAACATTCAAGTGCTAATTGTCTTTATTCCGCTTACTGAAGAAGCATGACTCAAATCACCTACTCATATCTCAAACATCCAGCCTGACAAAATATACATTTTTAATTATTCCATGCCTCCCTATTGAAATGAATTATTGCCAATGCATATTGACAAAGGGGGTGTACATTCGGTTTTGATATTTCGTAATATTTCCATTTCATGTAACATTTAGTAATCATAATAATTTATGTGATTAACAGATTTTTTTTTGCACAATTATATTGTTTATAAACAGTGTAGTAAAACCAGCTTATATTTTGGGCTGGATATTACATCATATTCTTACTGTTTTAACCAATGTTATTTCCTTAGATGCTCTTTTAGTCTTTCAGCTTTTATTGATATTCTTTAGTTTTTTATCCACTGTTTGTTGTCTAGTAAATATTTCCGTTTTTATTTTCATAGCTTTTATTCATTTTTTTCCTGTGACTTGCGTTGTATTTCATGTCTGAAATGTGCTATATAAATAAACTATACTGAACAAAAATATAAACGCAACAACGTAAAGTGTTGGTCCCATGTTTCATGAGCTGAAATAAAAGATCCCAGAAATGTTCCATACTCACAAAAAGCTTCTTTCTCTCAAATGTTGTTCACATCCCTGTTAGTGAGCATTTCTCCTCCTTTGCCATAATAATCCATCCACTTCACAGCTGTGGCATATCAAGAAGTTGATTAAACAGCATGATCATTACACAGGTGCACCTTGTGCTAGGCACAATAAAAGGCCACTTTAAAATATGCAGTTTTATCACACAATGCAATGCCACAGATGACTAGAGTTTTGAAAAGCTGCTCAATTGGCGTGCTGACTGCAGGAATGTCCACCAGAGTTGTTGCCAGAGAATTGAATGTTAATTTCTCTACCATAAGCCGCCCCAACGTTGTTTTAGAGAATTTGGCCGCACGTCCCAACCGGCCTCACAACTGCAGAGCACGTGTATGGCGTCGTGTGGGTGAGCGGTTTGCTGATGTCAACAGAATGCCCCATGGTGGGGTTACGGCATGGGCAGGCATAAGCTACGGACACAATTGTATTTTACCGATGGCAATTGAAATGCCAAAGATACCGTGACGAGATCCTGTCGCCACCTTTGAGGCCCATTTTTTTTGCGCCGCCATGGGTCTCACAGTCACGGCAGGCTGTGACACCGCCTGGGATCAAACCCGGGTCTGTAGTGACGCCTCATGGGTCTCACAGTCATAACTCTTAATAAAAATGTGAAATGGAACAATTAAATACATTACAATCAACAGATGTTCATAAATTATACTGACTTTTTATTAAGAGTTATCCAAAGAAATATTGATTCAAATCCTGACACTGAGTCAGTATAATTTATGAACCTCTGTTGATTGTAATGTATTTAATTGTTCAATTTCGTGTTGCCTCCGTCCCTCTCCTCGCCCCTACCTGGGCCTGAAACCAGGGATCCTCTGCAAACATCGACAACAGTCACCCTCGAAACACCGCTACCCGCCGCCCACAAAAGGCCGCGGCTCTTGCAGAGTGACGCCACCGATTGAAACGCTACTAGTGCGCACCGCTAACTAGCTAGCCATTTCACACCGGTTACATCAGCAGTGTCAACGCTGGGAGAACAAGTACAGGGAACAAGTAGGATGACCTGGCAGAATAGACAGGTTCTGGATTGGCTCCTAGCAGAAAAAGGCAGAGTCTGTGTTATGTTCGGAAGCGAGGGCTGAACTTTTAGTCCTAATAATACTTCCCCAAGGAGGAATATTCTCTGAGGCAATGACGCTTAAAGGATTGAGACAGGAAGTCAAGATAATACTGCCCCAGGAGGAATATTCTCGAGGCAATGAGCTTAAAGGATTGAGACAGGAAGTCAAGATAATACCTCCCCAGGAGGAATATTCTCTGAGGCAATGATCAAGCTTAAAGGATTGAGACAGGAAGTCAAGATAATACCTCCCCATGAGGAATATTCTGAGGCAATGATCAAGTTTAAAGGATTGAGACAGGAAGTCAAGATAATACCTCCCCAGGAGGAATATTCTCTGAGGCAATGACAAGCTTTAAAGGATTGAGACAGGAAGTCAAGATAATACTGCCCCAGGAGGAATATTCTCTGAGGCAATGATAAGCTTAAAGGATTGAGACAGGAAGTCAAGATAATACCTCCCCAGGAGGAATATTCTCTGAGGCAATGAAGCTTAAAGGATTGAGACAGGAAGTCAAGATAATACCTTCCCCAGGAGGAATATTCTTAGCAGGAGAGTAAGCTTGGTTTCGTTTATGGTGTTGAGTTAAGCTTAAACCATGTATTTAGTTTGTAGGTAGGTATTGTAGTCTGGTATTATAGGCAGCTTACTCCGGTAGTTATTGTAGGTTATTATTGTAGGTTATTATTGTAGGTAACTATTGTAGGTAAGGATTTTATTCGGCGGAGCCCAGGCGAAGCACGAGGCTAGCTTACCCACTACCTGGACCAACAAAGCTAGCTAGCTAGAGGGTAGCTATCGGCAACTTTTAGCAACTGTGGTTAGCTGTTTCCAATGTTATTTCATGCTTGAGAGTACCTGTGATTGAGCCAGCTAGCTGCTACCATTCAGCTGTTTTTCTAACCTCATCCGAGGCATTAACGTTAGGTGGTTGGTAGCTGCTGTACTTAATTACAGCTACTGATAACAGTCTGCTGTAGCTTACAACAATTCTAATTTCTAGAGTGGAAGTTGGGAGAGTTTTATTCGGGTGGTTCAGTGAAACAACATAGTTTCTGAGTGGAAGTTGGGTGAGTTATATATTTATTTATTTTTTTGGGTGAGGGAGGCCTGCACTCTCCTTTCCCTGATGTTCAGTGCATTTCATCCCGATCTCCTCTGCATTATTGTAGCCATCTGTTGCAGCCTGTCAACTATGCCTCTGCCTATCCCTGTTCTCTCCTCTCCACACAGGCTACACAAACGCCCCACACCGCGTGGCTGCTGCCTCTCTAACCTGGTGGTCCCTACACGCACCACACACCTGGAGTTCCAGGTCTCAGGCAGCCTCTGGAACTGCCGCTCTGCTGCCAACAAAGCTGACTTCATCCCAGCCTATGCTAATCTCCAGTCCCTCGACTTCCTGGCGCTGACGGAAACATGGATTACCACTGAAAACACTGCTACTCCTACTGTTCTCTCTCATCTGACCATGTGTTCTCGCATACCCCGAGAGCATCTGGTCAGAGGGGTGGTGGCACAGGAATCCTCATCTCTCCCAAGTGGACATTCTCAATTTTTCCCCAACCCATCTGTTTATCTCCTCATTTGAATTCCATGCTGTCACAGTCACTAGCCCATTTAAGCTTAATATCCTTGTCATCTATCGCCCTCCAGGTTCCCTTGGAGAGTTCATCAATGAGCTTGACGCCTTGATAAGTTCCTTTCCTGGAGGATGGCTCACCCTCACAGTTTTGGGGGATTTCAACCTCCCTATGTCCACATTTGACTAATTTCTCTCTTCCTCCTTCTTTCCACTTCTCTCCTCTTTTGACCTCACCCCTCTCACCGTCCCCCCTACTCACAAGGCAGGCAATACGCTTGACCTCATCTTTACTAGATGCTGCTCTTCTACTAATCTCACTGCAACTCCCCTCCATGTCTCCGACCACTACTTTGTTTCCTTTTCTCTCTCGCTCTCCTCCCACACTACTCACTCTGCCCCTACACAGATGGTAATGCGCCGCCGCAACCTTCGCGCTCTCTCTCTCCCACTACTCTCTCCTCTTCCATCCTATCATCTCTTCCCTCTGCTCAATCCTTCTCCCTCCAATCTCCTGATTCTGCCTCCTCAACCCTCCTCTCCTCCCTTTCTGCATCCTTTGACTCTCTGTGTCCCCTTATCCTCCCGGCCGGCCCGGTCCTCCCCTCCAGCTCCGTGGCTTGATGACTCATTGCGAGCTCACAGAACAGAGCTCCGGGCAGCGGAGCGGAAATGGAAGAAAACTAAACTCCCTGCCGACCTGGCATCTTTTCACCCCCTCCTCTCTACATTTTCTTCATCTGTTTCCGCGCAAGGCCACTTTCACCACTCTAAATTCCAAGCATCTGCCTCTAACCCCAGGAAGCTCTTTGCCACATTTTCCTCCCTCCTGAATCCCCCCGCCCCCCTCCTCTCTCTCTGTGGATGACTTCGCCAACCACTTTGAAAAGAAGGTTGACGACATTCGATCCTCGCTTGTTAAGTCTAATGACACTGCTGGTCCCACTCACACTGCCCTACCCTATGCTTTGACTTCTTTCTCCGCTCTCTCTCCAGATAAAATCCTGCGACTTGTGACTGCAGGCCGCCCAACAACCTGCCCGCTTGACCCCATCCCCTCCTCTCTTCTCCAGACCATCTCCGGTGACCTTCTCCCCTACCTCACCTCGCTGATCAACTCATCCCTGACCGTCTTCAAGAGAGCGAGAGTTGCTCCCCTTCTCAAGAAACCAACACTCGATCCCACTGATGTCAACAACTACAGACCAGTATCCCTTCTTTCTTTTCTTTCCAAAACTATTGAGCGTGGCCGCCTTTAGCCAACTCTCTTGCTATCTCTCTCAGAATGACCTTCTTGATCCAAACCAGTCAGGTTTCAGGACTGGTCATTCAACTGAGACTGTTCTTCTATGTGTCACAGAGGCTCTCCGCACTGCTAAAGCCAACTCTCTCTCCTCTGCTCTTGTCCTTCTAGACCTGTCTGCTGCTTTGATACTGTGAACCATCAGATCCTCCTCTCCACCCTCTCCGAGCTGGGCATCTCCGGCGCGGCTCACTCCTGGATTGCGCCCCACCTGACCGGTCGCTCCTACCAAGTGGCATGGCGAGAAGCTGTCTCCGCACCACGTGCTCTCACCACTGGTGTCCCCCAGGGCCAGCCTAGGCCCTCCCTTTTCTCCCTATACACCAAGTCACTTGGCTCTGTCATATCCTCACATGGCCTCTCCTATCATTGCTACGCTGACGATATACAACTAATCTTCCCTTTCCCCCTTCTGATAACCAGGTGGCGACCCGCATCTCTGCATGTCTGGCAGACATATCAGCATGGATGAGGGATCACCACCTCAAGCTGAACCTGGCAAGACGGAGCTGCTCTTCCTCCCGGGAAGGACTGCCTGCTCCATGATCTCGCCATCACGGCTGGACAACTCCGCTGTGTCCTCCTCCCCAGAGTGCGAAGAGCCTAGGCGTGACCCTGGACAACACCCTGTCGCTTCTCCGCCAACATCAAGGCGGTGACCCGCTCCTGCAGGTTCATGCTCTACAACATTCGAGAGTACGACCCTGCCTTACACAGGAAGCGGCACAGGTCCTAATCCAGGCACTTGTCATCTCCCCGCCTGGACTACTGCAACTCGCTGTTGGCTGGCCTCCCTGCCTGTGCCATTAAACCCCTACAACTCATCCAGAATGCCGCAGCCCGTCTGGTGTTCAACCTTCCCAGTTCTTCACGCCACCCCCTCCTCCGCACACCCACTGGCTTCAGTTGAAGCTTGCATCCGCTACAAGACCATGGTGCTTGCCTATGGAGCAGTGAGGGGAACGCACCTCTGTACCTTCGGGCTCTGATCAGTCCCTACACCCAAACGAGGGCATTGCGTTCATCCACCTCTGGCCTGCTGGCTCCCTTCTTCTGCGGAAGCATAGTTCCCGCCCAGCCCAGTCAAAACTGTTCGCTGCTCTGGCACCCCAATGGTGGAACAAGCTCCCTCACGACGCCAGGACAGCGGAGTCACCCACACCTTTCCGGAGGCATTTGAACCCTCACTCTTTAAGGAATACGATAGGTATTCCTTAAAGAGGTGGGGTTTCAAATGCCCCGGAAGGTGGAAAATGGCGGCTAGCAGCGTCTCTGTTGCGATAAAATTGTAAAAGTGGTTATCCCACTGGCTATAGGGTGAACGCACCAACTGGTGAGTCGCTCTGGATAAGAGCGCCTGCTAAATGACGTAAATGTGCCCTTGAGCAAGGCACTTAACCCTAATTGCTCCTGTAAGTCGCTTCTGGATAAGAGCGTCTGCTAAATGACTAAAATGTAATGTAAATGTAAATGTTAAAGGGTTGAGACAGGAAGTCAAGATAATACCTTTTTTTTTTTCCCACCTTTATTTAACCAGGTAAGCCAGTTGGAGAACAAGTTCTCATTTACAACTGCGACCTGGCCAAGACAAAGCAAAGCAGTGCGATAAAAACAACAACACAGAGTTACATATGGAGTAAAACAAAACATAAAGTCAAAAATACAACAGAAAATCTATATACAGTTTGTGCAAATGTAGCAAGTTATGGAGGTAAGGCAATAAATAGGCTATAGTGCAAAATAATTACAATAGTATTAACACTGGAATGCTAGATGTGCAAGAGATGATGTGCAAATAGAGATACTGGGGGTGCAAAAGAGCAAAATAAATAACAATATAGGGATGAGGTAGTTGGGTGGGCTAATTTCAGATGGGCTGTGTACAGGTGCAGTGATCGGTAAGGTGCTCTGACAACTGATGCTTAAAGTTAGTGAGGGAGATAAGAGTCTCCAGCTTCAGAGATTTTTGCAATTCGCTCCAGTCATTGGCAGCAGAGAACTGGAAGGAATGGCAGCCAAAAGAGGTGTTGGCTTTGGGAATGACCATGAGATATACCTGCTGGAGCGCAGACTACGGGTGGGTGCTGCTATGGTGACCAATGAGCTAAGATAAGGCGGGGATTTGCCTAGCAGTCATGGGGCGGCCTGTTCAATAGGGCGATATGGGCGACGCACTGCCAAACGGGAAAAGGAAGGGATTTTTTTTCTAATCAATTATATCACGGCAACAGTAGTTATCAGTGTTCACGCCTGATCTGCCAGCCACTAAATGTCAAATCAGGCTAAAGTCGTGCTTCAAATGGCCCCGCCTCGCTTTTTGGGGCGATTTCAGTCAAGTTGAAAATCGCCCAGAAGTCTCTCATAGCCTGTCATGTAAAATCTATTTTTTTTCAAATTTCAAAGCTTTCAATACAATCTCTATGGGTGTCTGTGGGCTTACACTTACGCGCTCGCCATACGTGACGTAACCATGAACGTAGCTAAGAAAATGGCGGCTAGCAGCGTCTCTGTTGCGACCTGCACTTGTTCCAATGGTGGAACAAGTCCCTCACGACGCCAGGACAGCGAGCACACATCTTCCCGGAGGGATTGAAACTCCACTTTTAAGGAATACCTGGGATAGGTATTCCTTAAAGAGGTGGGGTTTCAAATGCCTCCCGGAAGGTGGAAAATGGCGGCTAGCAGCGCCTCTGTTGCGATAAAATTGTAAAGTGGTTATCCCACTGGCTATAGGGTGAACGCACCAATTGGTGAGTCGCTCTGGATAAGAGCGCCTGCTAAATGACGTAAATGTGCTCCTTGAGCAAGGCACTTAACCCTAATTGTTCCTGTAAGTCGCTCTGGATAAGAGCGCCTGCTAAATGACTAAAATGTAATGTAAATGTAAATGTTAAAGGGTTGAGACAGGAAGTCAAGATAATACCTTTTTTTTTTTTTTCACCTTTATTTAACCAGGTAAGCCAGTTGAGAACAAGTTCTCATTTACAACTGCGACCTGGCCAAGACAAAGCAAAGCAGTGCGATAAAAAACAACAACACAGAGTTACATATGGAGTAAAACAAAACATAAAGTCAAAAATACAACAGAAAATCTATATACAGTTTGTGCAAATGTAGCAAGTTATGGAGGTAAGGCAATAAATAGGCTATAGTGCAAAATAATTACAATAGTATTAACACTGGAATGCTAGATGTGCAAGAGATGATGTGCAAATAGAGATACTGGGGTGCAAAAGAGCAAAATAAATAACAATATAGGGATGAGGTAGTTGGGTGGGCTAATTTCAGATGGGCTGTGTACAGGTGCAGTGATCGTAAGGTGCTCTGACAACTGATGCTTAAAGTTAGTGAGGGAGATAAGAGTCTCCAGCTTCAGAGATTTTTGCAATCCGCTCCAGTCATTGGCAGCAGAGAACTGGAAGGAATGGCAGCCAAAGGAGGTGTTGGCTTTGGGAATGACCAGTGAGATATACCTGCTGGAGCGCAGACTACGGGTGGGTGCTGCCATGGTGACCAATGAGCCAAGATAAGGCGGGGATTTGCCTAGCAGTCATGGGCGGCCTGTTCAATAGGGCGATATGGGCGACGCACCGCCAAACGGGAAAAGGAAGGGATTTTTTTTTCTAATCAATTATATCACGGCAACAGTAGTTATCAGTGTTCACGCCTGATCTGCCAGCCACTAAATGTCAAATCAGGCTAAAGTCGTGCTTCAAATGGCCCCCGCCGCTTTTGGGGCGATTTCAGTCAAGTTGAAAATCGCCCAGAAGTCTCTCAAGCCTGTCATGTAAAATCTATTTTTTTCAAATTTCAAAGCTTTCAATACAATCTCTATGGGTGTCTGTGGGCTTACACTTACGCGCTCGCCATACGTGACGTAACCAAGAACGTAGCTAAGAAAATGGCGGCTAGCAGCGCCTCTGCTGCGACCTGCACTGTGGCGTTATTTTATGTTTTTAATTTGTAGACTTAGTTTACAACATTCTGCCAACCATGGATTTCCAGTGGTTGGTTTTGGACTGATCTTGTTGATCGTATACATACCCGCTATGAACGGACTAAATAATGAAAACCTGCTGGCAGCTGAATCCCAATACAGCTGGGAGACTTGGCTGGATGACAGAGTCCCGGACAGAGAAGTGGAGCCGGCCACCTTCACCCTGGTCAGAGCGGACCGCGATCCTGGTAAGAGAGCCACTCTGTACCCCGACATTGAACTGCTTTCTGTGTCACTGCGACCTTACTATCTGCCCCGTGGAGATCCCCAATTGTTTGTTACCATTGTGTACTGTTGATAATCACAAGTTTACTGGAGAACTGAGACCAAGTAGAGACTTGGACAGGGTGGATATGGTATAATAAAGGCAGTTTATTCAGAGGTAAAGATCTCTGGAATCGCGTGCACGGACTCGCTCGCAAACTCTTAGGGAGAAGAGAGCCCCAAAACATTGTGTGCAGACATTTTATACAATAAATGATGTAGGTTGAATCTAGTAGTTCTGATCTTCTGATTGGTCCTGATGAGTTGGGCGAGGTCCACTCCACTGTTGCATTGGCTCTGAGTCGGGTTCTCTGTCTTCAAATGTTCAGCCTAAAGAGAGGGGATTTTTGTGTGTGTGTGTGTGTGTGTGTTTAACAGTGATGATGTGTGTGTGTGTGTGTGTGTGTTATCAGTGATGATGTGTGTGTGTGTGTGTGTGTGTGTGTGTGTCCTCAGAGCAAGAACTCGTGAGTTGGAAGAACTGAGAGACCTATGGCGTGGGTGTTGTAATAATAATAATATGCCATTTAGCAGACGCTTTTATCCAAAGCAACTTACAGTCATGCGTGCATACATTTTTTTTTTTGTGTATGGGTGGTCCCGGGGATCGAACCCACCACCTTGGCGCTACAAGGGGGCGCCGTGCTACCAGCTGAGCTACAGAGGACCAGTTGTCCTTGGCCACCTGCTGACAAGGCTGACAAGATAGGACTCTTTTGTCCATTGTTATAGGATAGGAACAGCATTGATTGAAAACAAACGCCCAACACAAAATGGGTCATGCACAAGATTTTAGTCAGACCAAGCTATAACATTATATATTTACTACGACAGTACATTCAACCAAAAGCTAACATAACAAAGGCATCAGAGATTATTTATAATCTGTCACAGAAACTGGAATCCATCTCCCCAGATCAGTCAATAAATGCTTCTGGTATTGACTTATATGCTGCCCCTGTCTTCATGTTGTTGCTGGACATATCTTTTTTTTAAATGTGTGTAGGACACCTAAATCATCAGAAAAATTGCCCTCCTGAGAATTTTTTCAGGAGCCGCCACTGCTAGCAGTGATTTATAGATGGCCTGGAGCCAGTGGGTTTGACGCAACATGTAGTGAGGACCATCCAACAAGAGCGTACAGGTCACAGTGGTGGGTAGTGTATGGGGCTTTGGAGACAAAACGGATGGCACTGTGATAGACTACATCCAATTTGCTGAGTAGAGTGTTGGAGGCTATTTTGTAAATGACACGCCGAAGTCAAGGATCGGTAGGATAGTCAGTTTTACGAGGGCATGTTTGGCAGCATGAGTGAAGGGAGGCTTTGTTGCGAAATAGGAAGCCGATTCTAGATTTAACTTTGGATTGGAGATTTTTTATGTGAGTCTGGAAGTTGAGTTTACAGCCTAACCAGACACCTAGGTATTTGTAGTTGTCCACATACTCCAGTCAGACCCACGAGAGTGGTGATTCTAGCCGGGTGGGCGGGTGCCAGCAGCGTTCGATTGAAAAGCATGCATTTAGTTTTACTAGTGTTTAAGAGCAGTTGGAGGCTACTGAAGGATTGTTGTATGGCATTGAAGCTCGCTTGGAGGTTTGTTAACACAGTGTCCAATGAAGGGCCAGATGTATACAAAATGGTGTCGCCTGCGAGAGGTGGATCTGAGAGTCACCAGCGGCAAGAGCGCACATCATTGATATACACGGAGAAAAGTGTCGGCCCAATAATGAACCCTGTGGCACCCATAGAGACTGCCATAGGTCCAGACAACAGGCCCTCCGATTTGACACACTGAACTCTATCTGAGAAGTAGTTGGTGAACCAGGCGAGGCAGTCATTTGAGAAACCAAGGCTATTTAGTCTGCCAATAAGAATGCGGTGGTTGACAGAGTCGAAAGCCTTGGCCAGGTCGATAAAGACGGCTGCACAGTACTGTCTATTATCAATCGCGGTTATAATATCGCTTTAGGACCTTGAGCGTGGCTGAAGTGCACCCGTGACCAGCTCGGAAACCGGATTGCATAGCGGAGAAGGTACGGTGGTATTCGAAATGGTCGATTATCTGTTTAGTTAACTTGGCTTTCGAATACTTTCAAAGGCAGGGCAGGATGGATATAGGTCTGTAGCAATTTGGATCTAGAGTGTCACCCCCTTTGAAGAGGGGGGATGACCGCGGCAGCTTTCCAATCTCTGGGGATCTCAGACGCATGAAAGAGAGGTTGAACAGACTAGTAATAGGGGTAGCGACAATTTCGGCGGCTAGTTTTAGAAAGAAAGGGTCCAGATTGTCTAGCCCAGCTGATTTGTAGGGGTCCAGATTTTGCAGCGCTTTCAAAACATCAGCTGTCTGAATTTGTGTGAAGGAGAAGGGGGGGGCATGGGCAAGTTGCAGCAGAGGGTGCAGAGTTGGTGGCCGGGTTAGTGGTAGCCAGATGGAAAGCATGGCCAGCTGTAGCAAAATGCTTGTTGAAATTCTCGATTATTGTAGATTTATGGTGGTGATAGTGTTTAGCCTCAGTGCAGTGGGCAGCTGGGAGGAAGTGCTCTTATTCTCCATGGACTTTACAGTGTCCCAAAACTTTTTGGAGTTAGTGCTACAGGATGCAAATTTCTGTTTGAAAAAGTTAGCCTTTGCTTTCCTGACTGCTTGTGTATATTGGTTCCTAACTTCCCTGAAAAGTTGCATATCGCGGGGACTATTTGATGCTAATGCTGTACGCCACCGGATGTTTTTTGTGCTGGTCAAGGGCAGTCAAGTCTGAGGAGAACCAGGGGCTACATCGGTTCTTAGTTCTGTATTTTTTTAAATGGGGCATGTTTATTTAAGATTGAGAGGAAATTACTTTTAAGGAACAACCAGGCATCCTCTATTGACGGAATGAGATCTATATCCATCCAGGATACCTGGGCCAGGTCAATTAGGAAGGCCTCCTCGCTAAAGTGTTTTAGGGAGCGCTTGACAGTGATGAGGGGTGGTCGCTTGACCGCGGACCCGCTACGGACGCAGGCAATAAGGCAGTGATCGCTGAGATCCTGGTTGAAGACAGCTGAGGTGTATTTAGAGGGTATGTTAGTCAGGATGATATCTATGAGGGTACCCATGTTTACGGATTTAGGGTTGTACCTGGTAGGTTCGTTGATAATTTGCGTGAGGTTGAGGGCATCTAGCTTGGATTGTAGGATGGCTGGGGTATTAAGCATATCCCAATTTAGGTCACCAAGCAGTACAAACTCTGAGGATAAATGGGGGGCACTCAATTCACATATGGTGTCCAGGGCACAGCTGGGGGGCTGAGGGGGGTCTGTAGCAAGCGGCAACAGTGAGAGACTTATTTCTGGAAAGGTGGATTTTTAGAAGTAGAAGCTCAAACTGTTTGGGCACAGACCTGGATAGTATGATAGAGCTCTGCAGGCTATCTCTACAGTAGATTGCAACTCCACCCCCTTTGGCAGTTCTATCTAGACGGAAAATGTTATAGTTGGGGATGGAAATTTCAGAATTTTTGGTGGCCTTCCTGAGCCAGGATTCAGACACTGCTAGAACATCAGGGTTGGCAGAGTGAGCTAACGCAGTGAATAACTCAAACTTAGGAAGTAGACTTCTGATATTTATGTGCAAGAAACCAAGACTTTTGCGACACAGAAGTCATCAAATGATAGCGCCTGGGGAGTAGGAGGATACTGAGGGCTGCAGGGCCCGGGTTAGCCTCTACATCACCAGAGGAACAGAGGAGGACTAGAATAAGGATACGGCTAAAGGCTTTAAGAACTGGTCTTCTAGTGCGTTGGGTACATAGAATAAAGGGGGGCAGATTTCCGGGTGTTATAGAAAAGATTCAGGGCATTATGTACAGACAAGGATATGGGAAGGATATGAGTAAAGTGGAGGTAACCCTAAGCGTTGGGTAACAATGAAAGAGATAGCATCGCTAGAGTCATCAATTGAGTCGGTCTCCGCGTGTATAGGGGGAGGTGCAAATGAGCTATCTAAGGCAGGTTTAGCTAGGCTGGGGGGGGGTCTACAGTGATATAGTACAATTAGAAATAACCGAAACAACAATAAACTAACCATGTTTGGGCTGAGGCTAAACATAAACAGGATGTAGTACCGTAAAAAGGAACAGTCCAGCAGATATCAGCTGTATAGCTGAGTTATCATAAGGTCCGGTGGTGAAGCACTAGTAAGAGGCCACGGCTAGCGTGTGCTAGCGGGCCAGGGCTAGCAGATGGATGAATCTTCGCGGTTAACGCCGGAACCACATCAGACGCATTTCGCCGGCAGACCAGTCGTGTAGGATCGGCGCGGCTCGCGTGTCAACACTAGGTGGTCCCTGCCCGGTTGACAGATGATTAGCCAGACCACAGCGCCTTTTGTTGTAGCTGGCTGGTGGTAGCTAGCTGCCAGCGATGAATCCAGAGCTAAAGGTCCAGTGATTCAGCGATTCCGCGGAAAAACTGATATGTTCTGGGTCGAGAACGCGCTGTGCAGACTGGCCGAATATCCGGTGATCAATGTCCAGTGATTAAAATTAATCCCGCAGAAAAAAATCTAATGTCCTGGGTGAAACACCGCTAGCTGTGGCTAATAGCAAATAGCAAATAGCAAGTAGCTAGTTAGCTGGCTAGCTAGTTTCAACTGGAGATTCTAGATTCTAGATAAAGGTAAGTCAAGGTAAGTCAATAATAGAATCCGCTCCACATTGAGTGAGGTGGGTTGCAGGAAAGTATATCTTGTAGAAGGATGAAAAGTCTGATAGGGAAATATGTACGAAAAAAAATAGGGTATTTACAGGCTATTTACAGACAGACGATAAAAACACAACTGCACTACTACGCCATCTTGGTTTCTACATATCTTGCATTACTCATCTCATATGTATATACTGTATTCTATACCATTTACGGTATCTTAGTCACTTTAATAATGTTTACATATCTTGCATTACTCATCTCATATGTATATACTGTATTCTATACTATTCTACAGTATCTTAGTCACTTTAATAATGTTTACATATCTTGCATTACTCATCTCATATGTATATACTGTATTCTATACTATTCTACGGTATCTTAGTCACTTTAATAATGTTTACATATCTTGCATTACTCATCTCATATGTATATTGTCACGTTGCTGTGGATTGGTGTGGTGTAGAATCAGGCGCAGGAAGCAGAGGATAAGTCCAACAAGACTTTACTAGAGCACACAAAAAATAAATCCAAACAGCCCGGAGGCAAAAGGACGCACACAGGCTAAATAGCGAGCGCACACACAGGTGCGTAAATACTCTCCTAAACACAAGGAGGAAGCTATGAAAATAGCGCACCGACACGTAGCGCAACAACACGACACGAACAATTACACACAACACAAACTAACAACAAGGAAACTAAATAGGGTGCTAAATGAGACATAACACAAAAACAGGTGTGACTAACAGACAAAAACCAATCAAACACGAAACATAGAGCGGTGGCAGCTAGAACTCCGGAGACGACGACCGCGAAACCTGCCCGAACAAGGAGGAGGAGCCGCCCGGCCGAAAACCGTGACAGTACTCCCCTTGACGCGCGGCTCCAGCCGCGCGCGCCTCCCGGCCTCGGGACGACCAGGAGGACGCGAGTAGGGCGCGTAGGATGACCACGATGGAATTCGGGTCATCAGGGACGGATCCAGAATGTCCCTCCTCGGCACTCCAGCACCGCTCCTCCGGACCGTGCACTCCCACTCCACGAGATATTGAGACCCCCCATCCGGCGCCTCGAATCCAGGATGGTCCGAACAGTGGACGCCGGAGCCCCCCTCGATGTCCAACGGGGCGGAGGAGTCTCCTCAATCTCAAAGTCCTGGAGTGGACCAGCTACCACCGCCTGAGGAGAGACACATGGAACGAGGGGTTAATATTCTTGTAATCAAGAGGTAGTTCTAACCTGTAACACACCCCGCTCAATCTCCTCAGGACTTAAAACTCCACAAACCGCCGACCCAGCTTCCGGCAGGGCAGGCGGAGGGGCAGGTTTCTGGCTGAGAGCCAACTCGATCTCCAGGTGCGTACACTGGCCCCTCACTGCGGTGTAGGTCGGGCGCCGCCTTCTGTCGACGCATGGCACGCTGCAGATGGACGTGTGCAGCGCTCCACGCCTCCTCCGAGTGCTGCACCCACTCATCCACAGCGGGGGCCTCTATCTGGCTCTCATGCCACGGTGCCAGAACCGGCTGGTACCCTAACACACACTGGAAAGGGTTAGTCTCGTGGAGGAGTGGCGGAGAGAGTTCTGTGCCATCTCGGCCCAGGGCACATATCTCGCCCACTCCTCCGGGCGGCCCTGACAATATGACCTCAGAAACCTACCCACATCCTGGTTGACTCTTTCGACCTGCCCATTACTCTCCGGGTGGTAACCCGAGGTAAGGCTCACCGAGACCCCCAAAACGCTCCATAAATGCTCTCCAGACTCTGGAGGTAAACTGGGGGGCCTCGATCGACACTATATCCTCGGGCACCCCGTAATGCCGGAAGACGTGAGTAAACAGAGCCTCAGCGGTCTGTAGGGCAGTAGGAAGACCCGGCATGGGAAGGAGACGACAGGCCTTCGAGAACCGATCCACAACGACAGGATGGTGGTATTCCCCTGTGAGGAGGGAAGATCGGCTAACAAAATCCACCGAGAGGTGAGACCAGGGTCGCTATAGGAACGGGCAGGGGCTGTAATTTACCCCTGGGCAAGTGTCTGGGCGCCTTACACTGGGCACACACTGAGCAGGGAGGAGACATAAACCCTCACATCCCTGGCTAACGTTGGCCACCAGTACTGGATGTCCAGAGGAGGGGGACGTGTGAGCCCAATAAATCAGCCGATCCCGGACCTCGAGCGGGACGTACGCCCGACCCACCGGACACTGTGGAGGACTAGGGTCGGTGCGTAACGCCCGCCCGATCGCAACCTCCCACACCACCGGTGCCACCAGACAAGACTCCGGTAGTATGGGAATGGGACTCCACGCACCTCTCCTCCGTGTCATACCGACGGGACAGAGCATCTGCCTTCCCGTCTGGGACCCAGGGATGTAAGTGATCTTGAACACAAACCTGGCGAGAAACATAGTCCATCGAGCCAGGCGAGGATTCAGTCTCCTAGCTGCCCGAATGTATTCCAGGTTACGATGGTCGGTCAGAATGAGGAAAGGGTGCTGAGCCCCCTCAAGCCAATGCCTCCACACCTTTAGGGCATGTACTACGGCTAACAGCTCCCTGTCCCCTACGCCATAATTCCCGCCCGCCGGACTGAGCTTCTTAGAATAAAAGGCACAGGGGCGGAGCTTAGGTGGTGTACCGGATCGCTGAGAAAGAACTGCCCCGAGATCGCCTCAGACGCGCCCCACCTCAACTTGGAAGGGTAAAGTGGGATCCGGGTGCGCCAACACCGGAGCCGAGGTAAACAGGTCCTTCAGTCTCCCAAAGGCCCTGTCCGCCTCAGCCGACCACTGCAAGCGCACCGGACCCCACTTCAGAAGAGACGCTAGGGAGCTGCCACCTGTCCAAAACCCCCGGATAAACCTCCGGTAGTAATTCGCAAAACCCAAGAACCGCTGCACCTCTTTAACCGTAGCTGGGGTTTGCCAACACGCACGGCGGACACTCGGTCCACCTCCATTCTCACCCCTGACGCAGACAACTGGTAACCCAAAAAGGAAACTGACTCCCGAAAGAACAGACATTTCTCAGCTTTGACATACAGGTCATGCTCCAACAGTCTCCTCAATACCCTCGCACCGGCTACATGCTCGGCCCGAGTAGCACTGTACACAAGAATATAATCTATGTACACCACTACCCCTGCGCCTGCATGTCCCGGAAAATGTCATCTATAAACGACTGGAAGACTGATGGAGCATTCATTAACCCATATGGCATGACGAGATACTCGTAATGGCCGGAGGTAGTACTAAATGCTGTCTTCCACTCATCGCCTCCCTAATGCGCACTCAAGTTATATGCGCTCCTGGGGTCCAATTTTATGAAAACCGCGCCCCGTGTAATGACTCCGCCATGGTCCCAATCAGCGGGAGTGGATAACTATATTTCACAGTCACCTGATTGAGACCGCGTAATCAATACACGGACGCAAACCTCCATCCTTTTTCTTCACAAAAAAGAAGCTCGAGGACGCGGAGTAGTGGAGGACCGTATGTATCCTGTCTCAGAGACTCGCAACGTAAGTTTCCATTGCCCTTTTCTCCTCCTGTGACAAAGGATACACATGGCTCGCGGAAGCGCGGCTCCTTCTGGAGGTCTATCGCACAATCCCCTTTGTCTATGAGGTGGCAACCGTGCCGCTCTGGTCTTACTAAACACGAGAGCCAAATCCTCATACTCAGGAGGAATGTGCAGTGCTGGCATCTGGTTCACTCTCCACCGAGGTCGCCCCTACGGAAACACCCAGACATAACCCCTCACACTGAGCAGACCACCCTTTAAGAGCCTTCTCTCGCCACGAAATAGTAGGATCATGGGTCATCAACCAGGGAAGCCCCAGTACCACCGATACGCAGGAGAGCCGATCAGATAGAGTTGAATCGCCTCCTCATGACCCCCAGCGCCATCATCCTAAGTGGCGCCGTGCACCTCCCCAATCAACCCAGATAACGGACGACTATCTAAGGCATGTACAGGAAAGGGTTTTTCGACTGAAGGAGGGGAATCCTTAACGTAACAGAATTTCCGATCCACAAAATTCCCAGCTGCGCCTGAATCGACTAGCGCCTTATGCTGGGAACGAGGTGCAACCTGTGGGAAACAAACAGGTAATGTAATGTGTACGACAGAAAGCTCTGGGTAAGTAGGGCGCCTACTCACCTGGGAGGACTCCCCACTGTATGACATGCCATCTCCCTTACCAGGGGACCCTCCCCAGCACCTAGCCGCGGTGTGCCCTCCGCGGCCACACCTGGTGCAGGAGACTGCCCCCTCGGGCTCCTACCTCTTCTCCCTCTAGCGCCAGCACCTCCAAGCTCCATCGGACTCTGCCCGGGAGGCGCTGGAGGGTGGAATGGGAGGCCCCCTACCTGGGACGCCCGCGGGTCGCGAGCAGGTTGTCCAGTCGAATGGCCATGTCCACCAGCTGGTCAAATGTTAGTGTAGTGTCCCTGCATGCTAACTCCCTGCGGACGCCCCCCCGAAGGCTACATCTAAAGTGGTCTATGAGGGCCCTCTCATTCCACTCCTGCATCGGGCCGCCAGAGTCCGAACTCCAGCGCAAACTCTGAGCGCTCCTCATCCCCTGTCGGAGGTGGAATAGACGGAGAACTCCGCATAGGTGACTGTGGCGGCGCCTATTCCCCTCTATTCGGGCGTTGGCCCACTCCAACGCCTTGCCGGTGAGACAGGAGATGAGGGCAAACGCCTCGTATCCCGAGGGCGCCGGGTGTATGGTGGCAATGTAGAGCTCCACTTGTAAGAGGAACTGACACCCGGCAGCGGTGCCGCGACGCCCTCGGGAGCGAGAGCCGAATCCCACTGGGTTCCGGCCGATGGACGGGCTGGCTGTCCGGGTGGTGATGGTGCGATAGTGGGGTGTGGGAACCCCACTGGTTTCCCATCGACAAGGGTGTCCATGACGCCCTCCAAGGCGTGCCCGATCCGGTTGATTCGGGTGCTCTTGACCAAGGAGACGCCCTCCATGATGTCGACGGGTGCTCCTGCTGATTCCATGTCGAGGTGTGTAATTCTGTCACGTTGCTGTGGATTGGTGTGGTGTAGAATCAGGCGCAGGAAGCAGAGGATAAGTCCAACAAGACTTTACTAGAGCATGTAGTGTCTAAAAGACACACCTTTGCTGGTCCATGCTGTAATGATAAGGAATCCGCCGACACTGTCTCTGTTTATAAAGGTTTATTATAACAAAAGTTCCAGCATCGGAATTTGACAGATACTGCAGATATCTGGGGACAGCAACAGCCAAAATCTGTAATTCGCTATTCCAACTCCTATTGTTCAAGACATGGTTTTATATAATTTATGACGTAATATGGTGTGATTCTAAAAACCAATCCCTGGTCTTTTTCACCTCTCTCCCCATATCATCTTTCCATGAGTAATGATTTCCAGATGTTTTCAACAGAGTAGAATAGAGTTACACCATTTTGCCACATCAGCAAAATCTTAGGGCCAAGTTTCCTCTAACACACTTTCTGCAACGGTCAGCATATTCTAGACTCTAAGACACTACATATTTTCCCCCCCTTCGAGACTAATTAAGTCTCAAAACAAAAAGAATAGGATTATGACAAATAACAATTCTTGTTCTTGAGTAACTTTAACAATAAACCAAAATTTATGGAGATTAAACACATGTTTATATAGACACATTTTTTGTATGTAGTGTAAATACATTATTATGGAGTGTAAATAAATTGTTATGGGAGTGTAAATAAATTGTCATGGGAGTGTAAATAAATTGTAATGGAGTGTAAATAAATTGTCATGGAGTGTAAATGAATTGTCATGGAGTGTAAGAGCGAAAAACCTGTCTGGCAGCTTTCATTCCAAATATCCATCAGCCAGTCAAGACAGGAAAATTCTCTCACGGCCCCTCTGCCCTAGGCGACCACCTAATACCCAGATCAATTCATACATCTTCATGAATACATTTTAAGCTATGATGCAATTGAATACATATGAAAACCCCAGCAAACAAAAATACAATCAAAATGTCCACATTCAGGCTGGTCCACCCATCGGACCCTCCTGTGGATTCTCTCCTTCCTTGCCTAGACCCCATATCCCTAAACTTCAACGAAATAAACAAAAACATCTGAGGTCCCCACATGTACCCAACAACAGAAAACATAATTGTTCAAAAATTAATACAGAAAGAATATAACACTGGAATGTAGTCCACTACACTTCATCTCCTCCACAGTGTCGACTTCAATGCGACGCCGATGATGGAATCGAACATTTCCACTCCTTCCTTGTTCCACTTCCTCCAGTCCATTCATATTGTCCATGTTTGAGTATTTGAGTCCCTCTACATATTCCCCAATGCTTCTGGAAGAAAAGAAAATACCAAACAGTATCTTTTGCAAAACAACACATGCAAATTAAAACATCAATGTCAACTAAAAATGATATATAAAATTAGATATAAAATGAATGACATTCCATTTCCCCCTTTTGATTCATCACAATAATATAATCGTCCCCACAATCAGATATTCCAAATTTCCTAGAGTTATTTCAACCCTAGTTTTCATAACATTTTAGTCTGACTTTTTCCAATTTTATCTTTCTCTAATTTTTTTCAAAAAACCCATTTCACAGATTTATTCACAAAACTCTTTCCCATTTTCTGAGGATATTAAATCGGGAAATTCCCACCTGCTTATGACTTCTTTACACAACAACTTTGCAAACCGACTGAGCATCTTTTAGCTTAGTTGAACATCTTATGCACCTCTTGGTATATGAATGTAACCAAGAATAACAGTCACACATTATTTTTCAGACAGATTATGCACCTACCTATGACATAGTCAATCTATTCAAGAAAATATGGTTCCCAAAAACTCTACTCCTTTGTGATTATTCTAATCTCCCCTTTACAACATAAGCTAACCCATAGCTTACTAAATCATCATGGTTTCTCCAAAACAATAATTGATTGCTACTCTAACGATTTTTCTATTTTCTTCAAAACACTTGCTTTCGAAAGTCCTTCAATTTCTGGTTCAATCCCTTGGATTGCTTCATCTTTCAATGGATACTGATTCTTCAAAGGAGGTCTGCCTCCTCAACTTTCATCTCAATTGAGCTGATTTCACAAATCCAATATCAGTCCTACTTTGATATCTCAAACATTCTTGAACTTTTTTCAACATCTCTTCTTCCATAGATTCTCAATTCATCTTCACACTTCAAATATATTCATTTGTCTTCCGTACAGCTTATGACTCTCCTTGTCCTTGAGCCAAAATCATCATTTTCAGAAATCGCTGATCTTCACTCCTAGTTCTTCTCATAATTAATTGATTTGACATCGTGAGATGTGTAACCTCTTCAGGCTGAACACAGATAAAAACCTTTCTGCTATCCATCATCACTTCCCATAGTCCATTGTTTATTTTCACTTCAATTGTTGGATCTTTTTCCCGGTCCTGATGCTACCAGCTGAAAACTCCTTTCGATCTTCTAGCACCTCAGAGTCCATGCTCCTTATAGGGTTCACCTGAAGGACAGGTGATCTTCACTTGCTCCCGCATCTTCCTCTGAAATTCTTTCTTTCCAGAAACTATCTATGGGTATGAAACAATTTATACCACTTGTTGTGGCTGGTATAATTGCATTTGACCTTGTTCAGTTGAAGCTGTAGCAGTGATTGTTATTTGGTTTACCCTGATTCTGCATAACCAATGCTTCTCTTCTCCTTCTTCTCCACCAGTTGTATTTGATTGAGTTTTCTGAGAGTTTCTTGGTCCTGTTCTTTTGGTTGTGTTCCTTTTTTCCGGTACAGATCCACTTGATGGGCTATATGATCTGTATAGACACCTTTTGTCATGCTCCCAAGTCCAACCACTTCTGCCAGTTTGCTCCTTACCGGTAAGGGCAGTCCCATCTGTAGTTTAGCTCTCAAGATTGACTGCTCAATTTGACTCACATCTGGATCACTTCCGGTAATATTTCTCCACACTTGATGAACTCTGACACGTAGGCTCTCGGATTTTCTTGTTGTCCTAGTGGGTCAATCAGAATGTTGTCAGGATGCACATTTGTTGGAAACGTATCTTTCAGTGCTTTCCACAGCCGATTCCTGCTTGCAGCCAACAATTCAGGATCATTCACAGCAGTTCCCACATATCTATGAAGTCCAGCCTCTGAAAAATTTCTTCCATGCCTGGAATCCCAAGGAGATTAGCCAAAAGTCTCTTAATGTCTCCATGGCAGACTGTGTTCCCACCGTAATTTCTTCCAACTTTGAAATCCAAGGATATGCTCCATCTTGAAGAGTAGGCAGCTTCTCAAGTATATCTGACATATCGGATTCTGCAAAGGCTTATATTCTAGGTTTTGTCCTCGAATGATCACCGCATAATTTTCTTACTAGTGCCATCTTTCCTTGGCCTCAATGTATATTTCTTCTCAGATTCTTGGGATTCTTTTCTCAGCAAGCTTCTTTTTCTTCTGTCTTCAGCTTCTTGAGTCGTTCTTCCAGTTTTTTACTTCTTCTAAGTTATTGGCCTTATACAGGTATGATACACACGGTCTATATCTCTTTCTATTTCTTCTGTGTTAGTCATTGAAGGATAAAATCCTCTTGAATATGAAGCACCTTTGGTCTCCAAATCTTCACCGCTGTCTCCATCTTCATTTTCACCAGCACTCGAATCACTTGTATTCTTCTTCTTCCAACTTCCATCACCCCTTCTTTCCGCTCTGGCCAACTCTGTCTGATGACAGGGTCATATCCACCCATGATCTCTTCTGAATCACTCTGATATCATCATCATCATCATCGCCATCATCAAGTTCCATCTTCCTTGACTCACTCTACCCTTAGTCTCCAGACATCTCTGCTTTTGTTCCTGCTTTTGGAGTTTGGATTCATCTTTATGGCCGCTTCTGCTTGTCCTCTCTCTATTATTTGTTCATCTTCATCTCTGATGCAATAGTCACCCTTGAATGATCACTGGAAGCTGAGGATAAACGCCCTCAAAGTTGGCTTCTTTTCATAAGGTGGGGGGGTGTTTTTGCTGAATCCATATATGAGAAAGGCGTATTGACTTCTGCCATTAAGCTTTTCTGTCACCTTCACCTTCTTTGCCATTTTCTCTGTACCTCTGTCTCTCTTATCTTTTGTATCTTTTATCAGTTTTTTGTCCTTCATTAAAAAGCTTAAGAACACCCAGCTCTCTTTGTCTTTTTTCTTTACGTAGTTTTCCTTTTCCCCTTCTTTTGATCTGCCTTAACGTGGATACAAGCACTTGCATTATCTTGATGACGCTGTTAAGAGTGCCTTCCACTGGCCATGGCTGTTCAATGTCAGGCCAACGCTTATTCCATTTTTTCAGATAATTTTGCTATACCATTAACTAGAGGATTACTATTCTGTACTACATGAAGAGGAGTAATTGCTTTTGTAGTTTTTATGTCCTTTTTACCCCATTGTAATGACTATGTTATGTGTTTCCCTCTTTTTTTTATTTTTTTTTTATAAAAAAATAATTAATCAATTAATCCAATCAATCAATTAACCAATTAAATCAACGAATCAATCAACTAATCCAATCAATCAATTAATCAACTAATCCAATCAATCAATTAATCAATCAAGTCAATCAATCAATCACTAATCAAATCAATCAATCAACTAATCCAATCAATCAACTAATCAATCAAATCAATCAACCAATCAACTAATCCAATCAATCAACTAATCAATCAAATCAATCAACCAATCAACTAATCCAATCAATCAACTAATCAATCAAATCAATCAACCAATTATAATCAAATCAATCAATCAATTAATCCAATCAATCAACTAATCAATCAAAGCAATCAACCAATTACTAATCAATCAATCAATCAATTAATCCAATCAATCAACTAATCAATCAAGTCAATCAATCAATCACTAATCAAATCAATCAACTAATCAATCAAATCAATCAATCAACTAATCCAATCAATCAACTAATCAATCAAATCAATCAACCAATCAACTAATCCAATCAATCAACTAATCAATCGATCAACTAATCAATCAAATCAATCAACCAATCAACTAATCAAATCAATCAACTAATCAATCAAATAAAATCAACCAATCACTAATCAATCAATTACTAATTATTCTGTGAATTTTATTTTACCAAATTATTGATTAGTGCGCAATCTTACCACATCCGATGAGAAGAGTAAAGGAAAGTAGTCAACTCCAGAGCAATTCAAGAATAAAATACCTGTACCAGTAGCACTACCCAATTGCTTAATAAGCAATTAATTACCTAATTTTACAGAATAATTTCAATGCTGGATTTCCAACACAACTCTAATCAAACAAGTCATTGACAAAAACTCTAATGTGCAATTATCAATTACATCAAGTCATCAGTCTGTTGCACAAGTTCCTGCAAAATGGTCACAACATGAAAAATTCTATTAGACACAATGTATCAATCAAATCCTGTAAGGGAAAGTAGGTTTTGTGGATAAGTACAGTACTGGCCTTAATTTGGCTGGGTTGGTTGCTTCATCGATGCCAGTTGACGCAGCACCTCCTCTCTCTCTCTCTCTCTGTCTCTTTCGTCTCTCGGACAGAAGGACAAAACAACAAGCAAGAATTTAGTTCATCATTATTTATATATAATAACACTATATATATAATTTTTTTCCACATTCACGCTTTAAGAAATAAGCAAACAGCTTAACTCAGGAATATTATAAATAGCTCAATAACATTTTATTTTATTCATTTATTTTATTATTATTATTTTTAATCCGTCAATATATCTCATTCACGAACTCAACCGATTATCAACCAACCACAGTTTTACAGTCAAGCAATAGTGTTAATTCAAGAGAACATTTTACTTGTGTGCAAAATTCCCCTCCCTGTTTTCTTTTGTCTGCACTGAAACTGACTCTCCCAACAGTTCAGTGCAGGGGAGTGGCTAAACTCATAAAATCCTACGCATGCAGTTCAGTCACCAATGTGGATTTCAGAGTGAAAGGGAGCTATAGACAGACCCGCTGTTGCTCCGTTCTCTCCTCCCATAGACAATAACAAGACTCTACAGAACACACAAACAAACACGAAACACACAGAACCACAAATCCCACTTCCAAGTTATGTTTATCTTTCCACTTATCCTAGTTTGCAGATTGATAGTTATGCTGTTATCAATTACAAAACATCTCTATACACTCTTAAAAAGTCCTCCCTGTAGGGTCATGCTATTCAATAGTTAATGAACATTCTCTTTTATAGAGACTCATAAGGTTTTGACCTCAACTACCATATTTCCTTACAAAAGAGTAAACCCCTGTTGTCAGAGCCTTAGTCGACACATAGCTGGAAGTAATCAGAGACGCAGCCCCCTTTTCTCTGGTTCACACAAACAGACAGAGAGACATTCTCTCACACACACACATTTTAAGAGGAATGCATCCGTTTATACAAAGCATGCTTACACTGCGTTCCTAATTTTCTTTATATCACCTTTTGCAAATTTCTGCTACCTTCAGGTTTTAGACATTCAAAAGAGGATTACGCCAGACAAACATTTCGACAAACAGATTTCTGATCGGGTAAACTTACAATTGAATATATTGCCTTAAACCAGCAGTTCCAGAACTGACTTGAGAGTTAATCTAATAACTATCAAGATTTATGGCCATCATATTGATGCCTTGTTTTCAAGGGCTTCCCTTAAATTTAACGCGTCCTAAAGTATACTAGCCTTCTATTCCTTCATGCCTTTCCTGGACACTCTCTCACACTTTTTCCAAGGCAAAATATGTGTCCTATTGGTGTGCCCCTATAGACACATCCCCACTTTTTGCGTTGTTCTCAACGCTAAACTAATTTAGAAATTTTGAACGAATTCCTATCACACAGCAAAAAAAAAAACCAGCAAAACGCACGCACAGATTCTTTGACGGTACATCTGAACACACACACCTCTGGACTCACAAAACGGAGCGCCCAATATTAGTGAAAAAGCTCACCTTTTGCCGGCTTCTTGAGCGGGAGTCACTTTGTAGCCCAGGAATGGAATGTGTTGAGAAAAGACGTAGACGACGCAAAAAGAATAAAAATAAAACTACCTCGTCGCCATTAAATGTAGTGTCTAAAAGACACACCTTTGCTGGTCCATGCTTCTGATGATAAGGAATCCACCGACACTGTACCTGTTTATAAAGGTTTATTATAACAAAGGGTATTCAGCATCAATTTACAGACACCTGCAGATATCTGGGGACAGCAACAGCCAAATTCTGTAATTCGCTATTCCCACTCTATTGTTCAAGACATGGTTTTATATAATTTATGACGTAATATGGTGTGATTCTAAAAACCAATCCCTGGCCTTTTCTACTCTCTCCCTATATCATCTTTCCAGAACTTTAGTAATGATTTCCAGATGTTTTCAGCAGAGTAGAATACAGTTACACCATTTTGCCACATCAGCAAAATCTTAGAGCCAAGTTTCCTCTAACACACTTTTTTGCAACTGTCAGCATACCTAGACTCTAAGACACTACACTACATTTAGAAGTGTTGCATTTGATTCAAGTGGGGTCGCTAACGTCGTTAAGTGTAACACAACTCATTTCAGAGCCTGGATTTTCCCACTGATGAGGCTAATATCCATATCACCTAAATCAATAGAACAGGGGGAAACGGTTCGACAATTGGCCCAGCCGTCCAGGGTAGGGGAGGGAATGGCCAGCAGGGGATGTAGCTCAGTTGGAAGAGCATGGCATTTGCAACACCAGGGTTGTGGGTTCGATTCCACGGGACGCCAGTATGAAAATTAAAAATAATGTATGCACTTACTAACTGTAAGTTGCTCGGATAAGAGCGTCTGCTAAATCGACAAAACATGTAAAATGCTAAATGGTTCTCACATTGTGAAATTCATTAAAATATCGCTATACAACAATGTTAAAACATTGTGACATTATTTAATTGATATCATGAAACAACTCCTTCATGTATGTACTTTGATGTTTAATCAGAGTTATTTTACCAGCGCATCCTCTTGCCAAC
Organism: Coregonus clupeaformis; assembly: GCF_020615455.1. Lineage (NCBI taxonomy): Eukaryota > Metazoa > Chordata > Actinopteri > Salmoniformes > Salmonidae > Coregonus > Coregonus clupeaformis. Next base: position 40,423 of record NW_025535868.1, on the reverse strand, counting down.
ATTGATCACAGCTATATTGGTTTCTCCCAGTGTGCGTTCTCAAATGCACTATCAGGATGCTTGGTCGACTAAAACTCTTCCCACATTGATCACAGCTACTAAGGTTTCTCTCTAGTGTGTGTTCTCAAGTGTACCATCAGGTTGCTTGATGCACTAAAACTCTTCCACACACTGATCACAGCTATAAGGTTTCTCTCCAGTGTGTGTTCTCTCAAATGTGCCATCAGGTTGCTTGAATCACTAAAACTCTTCCCACATTGATCACGGCTATAAGGGTTTTCTCTCCAGTGTGCGTTCTCAAATGTGCCATCAGGTTGCTTGAATCACTAAAACTCTTCCCCACATTGATCACAGCTATAAGGTTTCTCTCTAGTGTGTTCTCAAATGTACCATCAGGTTGCTTGATCGACTAAAACTCTTCCCACATTGATCACAGCTATAAGATTTCTCTCCTGTGTGTGTTCTCTGATGTACTATCAGGCAGCCTGATTGAGTAAAACTCTTCCCGCATTGATCACAGCTATAAGGTTTCTCTCCTGTGTGTGTTCTCTGATGTACTATCAGGCAGCTTGATGTATTAAAACTCTTCCCCGCACATTGATTACAGCTATAAGGTTTCTCTCCTGTATGGATTCTCATATGTCTTTTAAGGTCTGCTGAAGAGTTGAATATCTTCCCACAGTCAGAGCAGCAGTGAGATTTCTTTCCTGTGGGTTTCCGCTGGTGTTTCTTGAGATGTTCTGATCTGAGGGACTCTTCTCGACTCCTCAGCTTCATGATGTTGTTGAGGCTCCCCAGAGGATCCACGATAGTCCGTCTCTCTTCTGTGTGAACGACAAAGTCAGACAGATGGTTAAAGGCCCACAACAGCAGAAATACTGTTTATTTGAGGTAAAGGTGCATTGCCCAGAGCGTACCCATGAAGCTGTAAGCAACAATTGACATCTGATAAATTATTTGACAATTGTCTTAAGACAGTCAAGTGAGCAATAATAGTAATATATTGTCTTGTTTTCACATTAGTAGTAAACATCGATGATTGTAGGCTAGAAATATTACCCACAAAACATATGAACAAAATCATCACTGCTTGAAAGTTGATACTTGCAGGCCCTTCCTTATGAGGCTATGAGCAGCACCTTCGTTAAATTGATCAAACAGTTTATTGTTTTCTTCGATCAAACCAGAGCAACACTTCTGCTCAAACTAATTTCTCTCAAAAGACAGGGATGTGATTCCACGAACTGGTATTACACGCAGAGGGACCTTGGAGTTCGCCAAAAACAGTAGGTTATTCTGGCTTGAATTGTTCCTCCCCATGTAAAAATGACTGACAGGGGCAGATTCAGACGGGACTAAAATTACAGATGTGGTGTTTTGCATGCTTGTGCATATAATTACATTCAGAACCGGACAGCGACAGTATCCAAAGCGGGAGAAAGTACATTTGTTATAAAATAATAACTAGATTTATTAGTGTTGCATCATTATTTGTACATTATAACCATATACATATGTCACATTGTCTTTGGGCGGCGCTGGTCTAGTGTCGCCACAGGGTAGGGGAGGGAATGACCGGATGCAAAGGGTTCGATTCGTGTGGAGAAAAAAAAAATGTGTGCCTCACTAAACTGTAAGTCGCTCTGGATAAGAGCGTCTTGCTTAAAAATGACTAAAATGAAATGTTAGACGATGTAATTTAATTTCAAACTGACTTGTCGGAAGGTGCAACATCCTATATCGAAGTGCTCATTTAAAGTCACTCAGCGTTTCAGTGCAAGGCCATTCTAACTGCCAATGTTTGTCTATGGAAATTGCATGGCTGTGTGTGCTCGATTTATATACACCTGTCAGCAACGGTTTGTGGCTGAAACAGCTGAATCGACTAATTTGGAAGGGGTGTCCACATACTTTTGTATTAGGTGTATTTGCGACTGCTCGACTAAAAAAATATCTGTCGACAAACAGCCTATCACCAACAACAATCGACCAGTCGACTAGGGTCAGCCCTAATAAAAATGAAAATACATTTGCAGAATATTATACAATGACTTATCAACAGCTCCAACAATTTGACCCCCCACAGGGAAAGCCTCACTGGCAGATATAGAAAGACCCATAAACTGGATAGCCATTGATTCCTGAAGAATATAACTTTAAATGCCTCCAAATGTTTCAACTGTCTTACCCCCATCAGAAACCAAAACATAAGCTCATATAACGCCACTGTTTGGAAACAAACACTGTTTAGTCTCAATCTGGTTAAAACTGTGATTTTGACCTTATGGACGGCCAGTCCTTGTATTCATAGTGTAGTGGATTCTAGGGGTAGCCCTGAGCTGGACTCAAACCTGGGTCCAGAGACTGTCAAGCCAACACCTTTATAACTGCTATACCAAGATGTCTGGAACTTCTTGATGAGGTCGCTTAGGTTTTGAGTTAAGGTTCTACAATAGCTTTCTCTATGAATTTGAGTGGTTACATTTTCTCCAGCCCCCATCCCTCAGCTGTTTACCAAACCAAGTCTCTGGGCAGCCATTTTGTTGCTGTTTAAATCCTAGGTTGTTTCCTTTAAAAGCCACATCAATCAATCAACCAATCTGCAGTTCAAACAATAACAAAGCTGTAATTCTGCCACTGTTTTGGTAATAAGATGATGATGGGGCTGGAGAATGTAACTTCTCACATTCATAATAATATAATAATAATAATAATAATAATAATAATAATAATCGCCATTTAGCAGAGGCTTTTATCCAAAGCTTACTTTGTCATGTGTGCATACATTTTTTGTGTGGGTGGTCCCGGGGATCGAACCCACTACCTTGACATTACAAGCGCCGTGCTCTACCAGCTGAGTACAGAGACCTAATGGATGCGAGGACTGACCATCCATGATATCAACATAGTTTTAACTTTGAGGCGATACAGTGTTGGTTTACATTTACATTGTTTCTAAACATTGGAGTAGAAAAAGCTTATTTTGGAATCTGATGGGGTACGACAGTTGAACTAAGCTCATGAGGCATGTGTTATATTCTTCAAGAATCAATGGATATATATACATATTATAAAAGTCCAAATATGGATGTAGCAACTGCAGATTTCCCCTTTAACACCACACATCAGTTCAACAACTGCAGAGTTTGTGCCTCTGTTTTTAAGACAGTACTTACTAGTGTTAATCAGGAACCGGTTTCCAAAACCATCTTTACCGCTAAGTTCATCATTAGAATCATTGGATGCCTTAAGATGCCTTTGGGAAACCGGAACCAGATATCCAGTTTCCTCCTCTTCTTCCTCCTCCTTTTTCGATGTGACGGTCATCTCCTCCTCCTCCTCTTTCACTCCAAAGACTTCTTCCTCCCTTCTTCTTTCACTGTAACATCCTCCTCCCCTCTTTCACTCTGAACGTCTTCCCTCTTCTTTCACTGTAACGTCTTTCTCTTCTTCTTCCACGTTAACAGCTTCACCCTCTACTTGTTTTTTGTATTGTAACATCCTCCTCTTCCTCCTCCTCTTTCACTAGAGCTTCTTCTCCGTCCAGCAGACCTCCTCTTCTTTAGCAGGAGGATAGCTTAAGTGAGCTCATGGTCGAGGATGTTAGCTAGCTAGGCTAGTGCTAACTAACCAGCCAGCTAGCTGACCAATAACAACAACACCGTAAATAGGAAATTAAATGGGATAACTAACTAGACGACAGGGAGTGGGTTTAAAACACAGTGGCTAATATACACGAAAGCGTCTAAAGAGCTTTTTATTGGTTGGGCTATTTTGTCTGCATGCAAGCTACCGAGGTGTCTCGGGACTAACTGTTGCTGCTGTTGAAAGAAGCGTCCCGTCCACTAGATTATACGTCACACTAGCAGCATAGCCTTAAAGTCCCACATCGCCATCTGCTGACTGGAGTGGGTAACGAAGTTGAGTAAAATTTAGATTTTATTTTCAGACAAAAAGTTAAAGGGTAGGAAGCATTAGGTTTTTACTCACCACAATGTAACAACACAGTGGCGTTTTTAAACACTTAATAACGTAGTTGTAGTCATAATCTGGTTACCTATAAGTACAAACATTGTTATGTTTTGGGGTTATTACATATTTATTAACTTATTTCCAATATCTTCTAAACTACCCACAATGCACTATTTCTCAACATCATATTGATCTAGTCTGTGCTACACGTTTGTATGCTAGCCCCTCTAACGAAAGGTTTAATTACTTCCTAACCTAAAAAAAATACTTGTTACTCATTGATAATTGGCGTCCACTTTGTCTTTTTAAATAACGAGTCTAAGCTAATAGCTCTGGTTTTGGATGCCTATAGATGAGTCCCGGTCAGGGTTGATGAGAAATAGACAAATCTCGAATAATGTCACACTGGTATTAAATATCATAGATTACTCAGATTTGGTCTCTGATGAGAGGTTTGATTCTCTTTGGGATTTTATAAAGCCTTCGATACATTTTACATTTTAGTCGATGCTCTTATCCAGGGAGCGCACTTACAGTTAGTGCATACATTTTCATACTGCCCCCCCCCGTGGGAAACGAACCCACAACCCTGGCGTTGCAAGCGCGCATGCTCTACCAACTGAGCTACAGGGACAAAGTAGAACATTACTATTTTTCATGCCCTTAAACAATAAAAGGCCACTTTAAAATGTGCAGTTTTGTCACATAACACAATGCCACAGATGTCTCAGTTTTGAAGGAGCATGCAATTTGGCATGCTGACCCTGCAGGAATGTCCACCAGAGCTGTTACCAGAGAATCATCTTCAATTTAATGCTCCTGAACTCCCAATCTCCTGCATGTCCCTCTGAACTCCCAATATCCTGCATGTCCCTCTGAACTCCCCAATCTCCTGCATGTCCCTCTGAACTCCCCAATCTCCTGCATGTCCCCTCTGAACTCCCAATCTCCTGCATGTCCCTCTGAACTCCCCAATCTCCTGCATGTCCCTCTGAACTCCCCAATCTCCTGCATGTCCTCTGATCTCCCCTCACTATTCTCCTCCTTTTAGTCCAGTAACTTGACTTAGTTAACACACCTTTCACTTAAAGCACAAAGGTAGGCTAGTCTGTCAAGGTGTCTGTCGGATAAACTATTTTTTAAAACAAAACCAGCATTGTAAAACGGCAGCAAATTGAACAATGCTCAAAGTGGATTCAGTTGCATGGCAAGGTAGTTTTCCATGGGTGTATTTGAGTCTTTCCACGTAATTAAACCGCCATGAAAACGTAGATTGACCGGGGGTTAGAGGAAGCAACAGATCTGGAATGAAATGACGAGGGTTTCAAGTTGATTTTGATTGGGTCCGAGGCGGCCGGAAACAAAAATGGTACCACCTCCCGACCCAACGCTGAAATATGGAAGAGATACAACCAGGAGGGGCACGGCCCTAAACTAGTAACGGTCACAGCAAACTAACGCTCTTATTTAAATCACACTGTTAAGGACAAGCATATTAATAATAATAATAATAATATGCCCATTTAGCAGACGCTTTTATCCAAAGCGACTTACAGTCATGCGTGCATACATTTTTACGTATGGGTGGTCCCGGGGATCAAACCATGCTCTACCAATTGAGCTACAGAGGACCATTAAGGTTAGAATATTGCAGAGAACAATCTAATTATTAATGTTGTAGAAAAGTCTTTGTCCTCCGTCAAACACAAAGAACTTTCAGAGTTTTTGTAGAATTAATCCCTCCCTCTTGTCACGGTTTCGCCGAGGCTGCCTCTCTCCCTTGTTCGGGCAGGTTTCGGCGTTCGGGTCAGATCTCTGGAATTCTAGCTGCCACCGATGTTATGTTTCATGTTCGTTTGCTTTTGTCTGTTTGTTTCCACACCTGTTTCTGTTTGGCGTGATTAGTGTCCTATAAGTTTCTCGTTGTGTTTGTCTAGTGTTGTGTGTAATTATTTCCGTCAGTTGTGTGTATTGCTCGGTTGAGCTTCTCTCCACTGCGCTGGAGTATTTCACGCACCTGTTTGTGCTAAGCGGTTACATTTTGTCGCACCTGTTTGTGCGCTGTTACTCGCCGTAGTGCGTATTCGCCTTCCGGGCAGTGTTGTCCTTTTTGCCTATGTTTGGGCATTAATACAAGTATTTGGAATATCGTTCTGAGTCCTGCGTTTGATTCCACCATTGCACCTACCAAGCACGCCCTGACAGAATTACACACCACCTATGGAATCAGCAGGAGCCGAAGCAGCCCAGACGAGACTGGAGGCCCAGGTTCGGGACCAACAAGATCAGATCCTGCAGATGGGGACCGCCCTGCAGGAGGTGATTTCCACCCTCCGAGGCTGGGGTCGCCTCCACCGCCTCCCCTTCCTGCCAGCACCATCGGCCAGCCCGCCATTCCAGCGCCGGAACCTCGAGGAGTCCGACTATCTCTCCCGAGGGCCTACGACGGAACCGCGGCTGGGTGTCAGGGATTCCTACTCCAGGTGGAGCTATACCTGGCCACAGTGCACCCGGCACCTTCAGGGCATGAGGCGTGTCCGCCCTGATCTCCCTGCCTGGCCGGAAAGCGTTGGAGTGGGCCAACGCGGAGTGGAGGAAGATCACGCCACAACGTACTTACAACGAGTTCTCCCGCCGCTCAGGGCGGTGTTTGACCATCCCCCGGAGGGGAAAGCGGCGGGGAGCGTCTGGGTCTTCCTCCGGCAGGGGAGGAGAAGTGCCCAGGAATTCGCGCTGAATTCCGTACTCTAGCGCAGATGCAGGTGGAATGATCGGGCCCTCATCGATCTATACAGATGTGGCCTACGAGAGGACGTCCGTCGGGAGCTGGCTTGTGGGACAACCAGCTCTCTTTCGACCAGCTGGTCGACATGTCCATCAGGCTGGATAACCTACTGGCTACCCGCGGGACGTCCCTGCGGAGGGTCCGTCCATTCACCCTCCAGCGCCTCCCGAGCCGTGTCCTATGGAGCTCGGGGCGCTGGCGCTAGAGAGAGGAGAGGAGTCGGCAGGCTAGGGGGTCCATCCACTGCACCAACTGTGGTCGGGAGGACACACCGCGGCTAGGTGCTGGGGATGGCCTCCTAGGAGATGACGACAAGGTCCCGCACTGGGGATTCCCTCCAGGTGAGTAGGCGCCCCCACTCACCCAGAGCTCTCTGTTGCCCATTTTTGTATGCCTGTACGTTTTCCACAGGTAGCACCTCATTCCCAGCATAAGGCGCTGGTAGATTCAGGCGCGGCTGGGAATTTTATTGATAAAAAGTTTTGTTTAGCGTTAGGGATTCCCCCTCATTCCTGTTGATGTTCCTTTTCCCGTTCACGCCCTAGATAGTCGTCCGTTGGGTACGGGCTTAATCAGGGAGGTCACGGCGCCACTTAGGATGTGTCGCAGGGGGATCATCAGGAGATGATTCAGCTGTTCTGATTGACTCTCCTCGTATCCGGTGGTGCTGGGCATGCCCTGGTTGAGTACCCACCAACCCAGCTATTTCTTGTGGCAGGAGAGAGGCTCTGATGGAGTGGTCTGCTCAGTGTGTGGGTAGATGTTTGGGCGTTTCCGTAGGGGCTACTCTCGGTGTAGAGTCCAAACCAGGTGCCCGCATTGCACGTTCCACCTGAGTATGGGGATTTGGCTATTGCGTTTAGTAAGGCGAGGGCGACGCGGTTGCCACCCCATAGGCAGGGGGATTGTGCGATAGACCTCCCAGGCAGGAGCTGCGCTCCCACGGAGCCATGTGTATCCTCTGTCTCAGGAGGAGAAGAAAGCTATGGAGATTTACATAGACGAATCTCTGAGACAAGGATACATACGGCCTTCCACTTCCCCTGCGTCCTCGAGTTTCTTTTTGTGAAGAAAAAGGATGGTGGTTTGCGCCGTGCATCGGTCACTGGTCTCAATCAGATTACGGTGAAGTTAGTTATCCACTCCCGCTGATTGCGACCATGACTGAGTCGTTGCATGGGGCGCGTTTCTTCACGAAATTAGATCTCAGGAGCGCGTTATAACTGGTGCGCATCAGGGAGGGTGATGAATGGAAAACAGCCTTTAGTACCACCTCGGGCCATTACGAGTATCTGGTCATGCTTCATACGGGTTGATGAACGCTCCGTCGGTTTTCCAATCATTCGTGGATGAGATCTTCAGGGACATGCAGGGGCAGGGGTGGTGGTGTACATTGATGACATTCTCGTGTACTCACCTACCCGTGTCGAGCATGTGGCCCTGGTGCGTAGAGTGTTACCGGAGGCTGGTGGAGCACGACCTGTATGTGAAGGCAGAGAAGTGTCTGTTTTTCCAGGAGTCGGTCTCCTTTTTGGGTTATCAGTTGTCTGCGTCAGGGGTGAAGATGGAGGTAGACCGGGTGTCAAGCGTGCGTAATTGGCAAACACCAACCACTGTTAAGGAGGTGCAGCAGTTTTTGGGGTTTGCAAATTACTACAGGAGGTTTATCCGGGGTTTTGGACAGGTTGGCAGCTCCCATCACGTCTCTGTTGAAGGGGGTCCGTGCGTCTGCAGTGGTCGGCCCGAGGCGGACAGGGCGTTTGGGGAGGCTGAAGGACCTGTTTACCTCGCCCCGGTGCTGGCGCATCCGGATCCCTCTTTGCCGTTCCAGTGAGGTGGCGCGTCGGAGGCCGGTTTAGGAGCTCGTGCTTTCACACGGTCTGGCGCGCCACCTAAACTCCGCCCCCTGTGCTTTTTATTCCTAAGAAGCTCAGTCCGGCGGAGCGGAACTATGACGTTAGGGGACAGGGAGCTGTTAGCCGTGGTACAGGCTCTAAAGGTGTGGAGGCACTGGCTTGAGGGGGCTCAGCACCCTTTCCTCATTTTGACGGACCACCGTAACCTGGAGTACATCCGGGCGGCGAGAGGCTGAACCCTCGCCAGGCAAGATGGAGTATGTTCTTGACCAGGTTTACTTTTAAGATCACGTACATCCCTGGGTCACAGAATGGCAAGGCAGATGCGCTGTCTCGGCGGTATGACACGGAGGAGAGGTCCGTGGGCCCACTCCCATACTGCCTGAGTCGTGTCTGGTGGCACCGGTAGTGTGGGAGGTCATGCTGAACTCGAAAGCGGGCGTGTACCGACCCTAGTCCACCACAGTGCCCGGAGGGTCGGAAGTACGTTCCGCTCGAGGTTCGGGATCGATTGATCTATCTGGGCTCACACGTCCACCCCTCCTCTGGACATCCGGGTATCGGCCGGACAGTGCACTGTCTTAGTGCCAAGTACTGGTGGCCCACGTTGGCAAGGGATGTGAGGGTTTATGTTTCCTCCTGCTCGGTGTGCGCCCAGTGTAAGGCGCCTAGACATCTACCTAGGGGTAAGTTGCTGCCCCTGCCCGTTCCACAACGACCATGGTCCCACCTCTCTGTGGACTTTATAACAGACCTTCCCCTCTCCCAAGGGAATACGACCATCCTGGTCGTTGTGGACCGGTTCTCTAAGGCCTGTCGTTTTGCTCCCATGCCGGGTCTTCCTACTGCCCTCAACAAACTGCCGAGGCACTGTTTGCCCATGTGTTCCGGCACTACGGGACCCGAGGACATTGTGGCTGATCGGGGTCCCCAATTCACCTCCAGAGTCTCGGAGAGCGTTTTATGGAGCGATTGGGGGTCTCGGTGAGCCTCACCCTCGGGTTACCACCCGGAGAGTAATGGGCAGGTGGAACGCAGTAAACCAGGATGTGGGTAGTTTCTCAGAACATACTGCCAGGACCGGCCGGAGGAATGGTCAAGGTACGTTCCTGGGCCGAGATGGCCCAGAATTCCCTACGCCATTCCTCCACTAACCTAACTCCATTTCAATGTGTGTTAGGTTACCAGCTTGGGTTCTGGCACCCCTGGCAGCAGCCAGATCGAGGCTCCTGCGGTGGATGAGTGGGCGCGGGCGCTCGGAGGAGACTTGAGACGCTGCACACGTCCCACCTGCAAGCGGGCCCTCCGACGTCAGAAGGCGAGCGCTGATCTCCACCACAGTGAGGGACCGGGTGTACGCACCTGGTGATCGAGTCTGGCTCTCTACCAGAAACCCTGCCCCTCCGCCTGCCCTGTCGGAAACTGGGTCGGCGGTTTGTAGGTGCCATTTAAAGTCCTGGAGAAGGTTGAACGAGGTATGTTATAGATTACAGCTACCTGTGGAGTATAAGTGTGATTAACCCTGTTCCATGTGTCCTTCTCAGGCCGGTGGTAGGGGGCCCACTCCAAGAAAATGAGATAGGGGAGACTCCTCCTTGCACTGGACATCGAGGCACCCGGCGTACTCCGTGAGATCCATCTTGGATTCGAGACGTCGGATGGGTCTCCAGTATCTAGTGGAGTGGGAGGGATCGGTCCGGAGGAGCGGTGCTGGGTGCCGAGGAGAGACATTTTGGACCCGTCGCTCCTGACGGAATTCCATCGGGGGCATCCGACGCCCCTGCTCGCGTCCTCCTGGTCGTCCCCGAGGCCGGAGTCGGCGCACGTCTGGAGCCCGCGCGTCGGGGGTACTGTCACGGTTTCGGCCGAGCCCTCTCTCCCTTGTTCGGGCAGGTTTCGTGTTCGTCGTCTCCCGGGAATTCTAGCTGCCACCGATGTATGTTTCGTGTTCGTTTGCTTTTGTCTGTTTGTTTCCACACCTGTTTCTCGTTTTGGCGTGATTAGTGTCCTATAAGTTTCTCGTTGTGTTTGTCTAGTGTTGTGTGTAATTATTTTCCAGTCAGTTGTGTATTGCTTTCGGTTGAGCTTCTCTCCACTGCGCTGGAGTATTTTCGCACCTGTTTGTGCGCGTTACATTTTGTCGCACCTGTTTGTGCGCTGTTACTTCTTTCGGCATTGTCGCGTATTATCGCCTTCGGGGCAGTGTTGTCCTTTTTGCCTATGTTTCGGGCATTAATACACAAGTATTTGGAATATCGTTCTGAGTCCTGCGTTTGATTCCACCATTGCACCTACGCACGCCCTGACACCTCTTTGGTTCTTCCACCACTGTCTCCAGTTTTCACCTCTTTTGACCGCTCCGTCCCACTTCCTTAATGGCGGTATCTGACTTCCTCCCTTCTAGTTCCGTGTCTGGAAACAACAGTGGTGGGACCAAGCCCTGTCATGCAAAAATAACAGAGCCATTTCCTGGCTCCGTTCGACCCCCTAATTGATTCCCAAACCTATCAATCGATACTTAAAACATGGCAGGTCCATAATCAATTTTCTCAAACATACACAAGCCCTCCTCCCTCTGTACCACCCAGTCCAAACGCCCCCCATCATGCTGGACAACCAGGTTTAGTCTGAACTCTGTTCAACCCTGGCTCTGTTCCAGGACTATGCCCCTAAGGAGAGAGGCGAAGGGGCAGCAGTCTGTTTTCAGTCACTGATAAGGCAGGACAGCCGTGGATTAGAGAGGAGCGAGGAATTAGACACGAAGACAGGTCAGATGAAAAGAGAAGTCGGAAGTTTACAGACACTTCCAGGTGGGAGTCATTAAAACTGGTTGAGGTATGAAGAGAGATGTCTATGTTATACTGGGTATATTTACTACTGTATGAGTTCTGTTGGTGTACTCTACCTGTATGTAATGGTATCCCAAACGGCATCCTATCCCCATAGAGCTCTGGTCAAAAGTAGTGCACTATATAGGGAACAGGGAGCCATTTGAGACACACTTTATGTGTGTGTGTGTGTGTGTGTGTGTGTGTGTATATGTACAGTTGAAGTCGGAAGTTTACATACACTTAGGTTGGAGTCATTAAAACTTGTTTTTCAACCACTCCACAAATGTCTTGTTAACAAACTATAGTTTTGGCAAGTCGGTTAGGACATCTACTTTGTGCATGACACAAGTACTTTTTCCAACAATTGTTTACAGACAGATTATTTGACTTATAATTCACTGTATCACAATTCAAGTGGGTCAGAAGTTTACATACACTAAGTTGACTGTGCCTTTAAACAGCTTGGAAAATTCCAGAAAATTTTGTCATGGCTTTAGAAGCTTCTGATAGGCTATTTGACATAATTTGTAGTAAATTGGAGGTGTACCTGTGGATGTATTTCAAGGCCTACCTTCAAACTCAGTGCCTCTTTTGCTTGAGACATCATGGGACAATCAAAGAAATCAGCCAAGACCTCAGAAAAAAATTGTGGACCTCCACAAGTCTGGTTCATATCTTCTGATATAAGGTTTCTACTTGAAATAAAATAAGTGTTTCTACTCAAAATAAAATATAAGTGTCAGTATCCAAACACATGAAAAATACACAACAATAATGCAGCTCTGTTTCAACCATAATATTCTATTTAAGACAGTTATCTTGCAATTGTATAAGCAATACATGAACTAGTGGATTATTTCTAATATTATTTATCATAATATAATTTATTAATGTTTACAAGGTCTAGTAATGCTTGCTCTCCATTTCGGACACTTCCCCTAACAACAGACTTCTGAATCTAAGCAGAACCTGTTTACTTCCCTAACAACCGACTTCTGAATCTAAGCAGAACCTGTTTACTTCCCTAACAACCGACTTCTGAATCTAAGCAGAACCTGTTCACTTCCTAACAACCGACTTCTGAATCTAAGCAGAACCTGTTCACCTCCCCCTAACAGCAGACTTCTGAATCTAAGCAGAACCTGTTCACTTCCCTAACAACCGACTTCTGAATCTAAGCAGAACCTGTTCACTTCCCTAACAAACGACTTCTGAATCTAAGCAGAACCTGTTCACTTCCCTAACAACCGACTTCTGAATCTAAGCAGAACCTGTTCACCTCCCTAACAACAGACTTCTGAATCTAAGCAGAACCTTGTTTAGGGGATTAAGAGACATGTCCGTGGACACTGTGAACTCCTGGAAAACCCTTTGTAACATACATCTACTACATAGGTAAGACATGAGAGGCGTAGTCTATCTTTTTTAGGATTCCTGGTTTTCCTCAGGCGTCCCCCCATATGGGACTCCCAGTTCCAACACCAAAATCCATTTAAAATGTTACCTCACCTACTCTCCTTAACTAATGCTTCATCTATGTTTGCTTATTATCCCATTTCTGACGTCATTCTAGAGTCATTATCACCACAAAAGTAATATGGAACAGGATATAAGTCTGGGAGGATGAATATCTCCAAGTCCAGGTTTCTCCAGCTGTTGCTGGTCCTTGTAGTCATGACAAGCCCCTCCTCTTCCTCCTGCCACCACCCTATAAAAGCATTTCTGGGTTTCCGTAAGGGCAGTCAAGTGGTCCTCCTTTGACGTTGCTTCCCATTAGAATTCGTATAGTGTCCTGGTTTCCCTGGTAACTGGGATCACCCTCTGTCATGTTCATGTCCCATTCGGGTTCCGGTCCTTGTGGTCGTTCTCCTCACAGTCATTTGTTTCACCGTGGTTCTGATCAACTGGGTTTTCAGCAATGGCAACAAACAGCAAAAAGACTATTCCCGTTACTACCAGTGCTATGCTTATTATCATTGCCATTTTTGTGAACATTGCTCCCCCGTTTTCCAAATGTCAAGAACCAGCCAATCCCAGGCACACGTGTCCTGCCCAGCATTGTCTCAATCCTTTAAAGCTTGATCATTGCCTCAGAGAATATTCCTCCTGGGGGCAGTATTATCTTGACTTCCTGTCTCAATCCTTTAAGCTTGATCGTTGCCTCAGAGAATATTCCTCCTGGGGCAGTATTATCTTGACTTCCTGTCTCAATCCTTTAAGCTTGATCATTGCCTCAGAGAATATTCCTCCTGGGGGCAATGTATTATCTTGACTTCCTGTCTCTCAATCCTTTCAGCTTGATCATTGCCTCAGAGAATATTCCTCCTGGTGAGGTATTATCTTGACTTCCTGTCTCAATCCTTTAAGCTTGATCATTGCCTCAGAGAATATTCCTCCTGGGGGCAGTATTATCTTGACTTCCTGTCTCAATCCTTTAAGCTTGATCATTGCCTCAGAGAATATTGCTCCTGGGAGGTATTATCTTGACTTCCTGTCTCAATCCTTTAAGCTTGATCATTGCCTCAGAGAATATTCCTCCTGGGGAAGTATTATTAGGACTAAAAAGTGCAGCCCTCGCTTCCGAACATAACACAGACTCTGCCTTTTTCTGCTAGGAGCCAATCCAGAGCCTGTCTATTCTGCCAGGTCATCTTACTTGTTCCCTGTACTTGTTCTCCCAGCGTTGACAATGCTGATGTAACCGGTGTGAAATGGCTAGCTAGTTAGCGGTGCGCTGTTTTTTTCTGTAGGCCTAAATATATAACCTAATCATATTATTATCTATAGTAGAAAGCAATGGGTTAGAAGATGCCTACATAACAAACTCATAAAGTTAAATGCAACATCCATTTATGGCCAGCTACATAACCTCTAACATTGACTTATCCTGCAATAGATGTTCAATTGGTAATATTACATGTGTCTTCTTCTAATGCCTCTTAAGCAGGTTGACATTTATTGTGATGAGTCTTGTCCTGGAGGCAGAACTGAGGGATTTCTGCTAGATGGGCCAGCTGCAGTCAACATTGGCTATACTGTCAATTTTCATGAAAACACAAATGTAAGGTTAGGGTTATTTAATGTTAGGGTTAGGCATTAGGGTTAGCAGTGTGGTTAAGGTTAGGGTTATTTAATGTTAGGGTTAGGCATTAGGGTTAGCAGTGTGGTTAAGGTTAGGGTTATTTCATGTTAGGGTTAGGCATTAGGGTTAGCAGTGTGGTTAAGGTTAGGGTTATTTCATGTTAGGGTTAGGCATTAGGGTTAGCAGTGTGGTTAAGGTTAGGGTTATTTAATGTTAGGGTTAGCCATTAGGGTTAGCAGTGTGGTTAAGGTTAGGGTTATTTCATGTTAGGGTTAGGCATTAGGGTTAGCAGTGTGGTTAAGGTTAGGGTTGTTTAATGTTAGGGTTAGGCATTAGGGTTAGCAGTGTGGTTAAGGTTAGGGATATTTAATGTTAGGGTTAGGCATTAGGGTTAGCAGTGTGGTTAAGGTTAGGGTTATTTAATGTTAGGGTTAGGCATTGGGGTTAGCAGTGTGGTTAAGGTTAGGGTTATTTCATGTTAGGGTTAGGCATTAGGGTTAGCAGTGTGGTTGGGGTTAGGGTTATTTCATGTTAGGGTTAGGCATTAGGGGTTAGCAGTGTGGTTAAGGTTAGGGTTATTTAATGTTAGGGTTAGCCATTAGGGTTAGCAGTGTGGTTAAGGTTAGGGTTATTTCATGTTAGGGTTAGGCATTAGGGTTAGCAGTGTGGTTAAGGTTAGGGTTGTTTAATGTTAGGGTTAGGCATTAGGGTTAGCAGTGTGTGGTTAAGGTTAGGGATATTTAATGTTAGGGTTAGGCATTAGGAGTTAGCAGTGTGGTTAAGGTTAGGGATATTTAATGTTAGGGTTAGGCATTAGGGTTAGCAGTGTGGTTAAGGTTAGGTTATTTCATGTTAGGGTTAGGCATTAGGGTTAGCAGTGTGGTTAAGGTTAGGGATATTTAATGTTAGGGTTAGGCATTAGGGTTAGCAGTGTGGTTAAGGTTAGGGTTATTTAATGTTGGGTTAGGCATTAGGGTTAGCAGTGTGGTTAAGGTTAGGGTTATTTCATGTTAGGGTTAGGCATTAGGGTTAGCAGTGTGGTTAAGGTTAGGGTTATTTAATGTTAGGGTTAGGCATTAGGGTTAGCAGTGTGGTTAAGGTTAGGGTTATTTAATGTTAGGGTTAGGCATTAGGGTTAGCAGTGTGGTTAAGGTTAGGGTTATTTCATGTTAGGGTTAGGCATTAGGGTTAGCAGTGTAAAGTAACTGAAAGTAATCAGATTACGTTACTGACTGTCAGTAATCCAAAAGTTAGTTACTGATGAGAATTCTGGACTGTAGATTTAGAAAGTAACTTACCCAGGCCTCCCAAGTGGTGTGCGGTCTAAGGCACTGTGTCGCAGTGCTTGAGGCGTCACTACAGACCCGGGTACGATCCCAGGCGGTTCACAGCCTGCCGTGACTGTGAGACCCATGAGGCGTCACTACAGACCCGGGTTCGATCCCAGGCGGTGTCACAGCCTGCCGTGACTGTGAGACCCATGAGGCGGCGCAAAAAAAGGATCAGGATCTCGTCACGGTATCTTTGGCATTTCAATTGCCATGGGTAAATGCATTTGTGTCCGTAGCTTATGCCTGCCCATACCATAACCCCACCATGGGGCATTCTGTTGACATCAGCAAACCGCTCACCCACACGACGCCATACCACGTGCTCTGCAGTTGTAGAGGCCGGTTGGACGTACGGCCAAATTCTCTAAAACAACGTTGGAGGCGGCTTATGGTAGAGAAATTAACATTCAATTCTCTGGCAACAACTCTGATGGACATTCCTGTGGCATTGCATTGTGTGATAAAACTGCATATTTTAAAGTGGCCTTTTATTGTGCCTAGCACAAGGTGCACCTGTGTAATGATCATGCTGTTTAATCAGCTTCTTGATATGCCACACTGTGAAGTGGATGGATTAGTATGGCAAAGGAGGAGAAATGCTCACTAACAGGGATGTGAACAACATTTGAGAGAAATCAGCTTTTTGTGAGTATGGAAAATGTCTGGGATCTTTTATTTCAGCTCATGAAACATGGGACCAACACTTGTTGCGTTTATATTTTTGTTCAGTATAGTTTATTTATATAGCACATTTCGACTGAAATGCAACGCAATTCACAGGAAAAAATGAATAAAAGCTATGAAAATAAAAACTGAAATATTTACTAGACAACAAACAGTGGATAAAAAAACTAAAGAATATCAATAAAAGCTGAAAGACTAAAGAGCATCTAAGGAAATAACATTGATTAAAACAGTAAGAATATGATGTAATATCCAGCCCAAAATATAAGCTGGTTTTACTACACTGTTTATAAACAATATAATTGTGCAAAAAAAAATCTGTTAATCACATAAATTATTATGATTACTAAATGTTACATGAAATGGAAATATTATGAAATATCAAAACCGAATGTACACCCCTTTGTTCATATGTATTGGCAATAATTCATTTCCAATAGGGAGGCATGGAATAATTAAAAATGTATATTTTGTCAGGCTGGATGTTTGAAATTGGTAGGTGATTTGAGTCATGCTTCTTCAGTAGTGGAATAAAGACAATTAGCACTTGAATGTTGTAAAGAAATACTGGAGTGATGTAAGATAGTTAATAAAACAGTTCATAGACGCATGTGTTATCCTCGTCAATGTTTATAGGCTGCAAGTACGTTGAAATGAAGTTGTTTTCAAGTCGTTGAAACAACGACCTAAAAAATACATATTTTTAACTTTAACTTTCAACCAAAACCAAACGTAGATTGGACCTCGAGCATAGTCTTCTTTTCAACAATTTTTCAACTATATTTTGCAAGGGGGATACTGCCCAATGTCAAAACACAGTTTTAACGTGTCCAAATCAATAACCAATATGCAGAAATAGTTTGTGATAAATGGAAACCTAAACATAACATGTACTATCGACACAAACATGTTCCACAATAGTAATCATAATAATACTTGTATTTTTTTAAACAACCACCTTATTAACTGCACAAGCACCAAAAACACAGTCGTTTTGACAAGTGGCAATAAATCACTAATATCCATTAGGGGGAAAATCAGGTTGTCGTGCTGTTGAAACTAACACAACAAAAAAATACACATGGAAACGGGCGATATCTTTTACTTCACTGGTTAGAGGACAACCTGCAGAAGACAGTCAGCTACATTTTGGAGTGATGCATTTAAATTTAGCGGTCCCCAAAACGAAGAGAAACGCAACACTTATTTGTCATCACTCATATCGATATCATGTTGGAAATCAATTGTGCGCGAGGGGGAGATGAGGTTGCACGTCCCTGTTAAAACTAACAGCTCAAAAACCACATGGAATCTGGGAATAATGTTACATCACTGGTCAGAGGACAATTTGTAGAAAACAGCAAGCTACATTTAGAAGTGTTGCATTTTGATTCAAGTGGGTCGCCAACGTGGTAAGTGTAACACAACTCATTTCAGAGCCTGGATTTTCCCCCTGATGAGGCTAATATCCATATCACGCTGAAATCAATAGAACAGGGGGGAAAACGGTTGGGGAGGTGCACAATTGGCCCAGCTCGTCCAGGGTAGGGGAGGGAATGGCCAGCATGGATGTAGCTCAGTTGGTAGAGCATGGCGTTTGCAACGCCAGGGTTGTGGGTTCGATTCCCACGGGGGCCAGTATGAAAATACAAAAATAATGTATGATGGTTCTACATTGTAAAATTCATTAAAATACTCATACAACAATGTTAAAACATTGTGACATTATTTAATTGATATCATGAAACAACTCCTTCATGTATGTACTTTCTGATGTTTAATCAGAGCTCTTTTACCAGCGTATCTCTTGCCACATTGATCACAGCTATATGGTTTCTCTCCTGTGTGTGTTCTCTGGTGACTAGTCAGATGGCTAGATGTAATAAAACTCTTCCCACATTGATCACAGC
The DNA here is from genome assembly GCF_020615455.1 of Coregonus clupeaformis. Classification (NCBI taxonomy): domain Eukaryota; kingdom Metazoa; phylum Chordata; class Actinopteri; order Salmoniformes; family Salmonidae; genus Coregonus; species Coregonus clupeaformis. Next base: position 21,972 of record NW_025535868.1, on the reverse strand, counting down.
TATAAGATTTCTCTCCTGTGTGTTTTCTCTGGTGTATAGTCAGCTGGCTAGATGTAGTAAAACTCTTCCCGCATTGATCACAGCTATAAGGTTTCTCTCTAGTGTGTGTTCTCAAATGTACCATCAGGTTGCTTGATCGACTAAAACTCTTCCCACATTGATCAAAGCTATAAGGCTTCTCTCCTGTGTGTATTCTCTGGTGTATAGTCAGGTTGCTTGATTCACTAAAACTCTTCCCACATTGATCACAGCTATAAGGCTTCTCTCCTGTGTGTGTTCTCTGGTGTGATTCTAAATATTGGGACGAAACAAAACTCTTCCCACAGTCAGAGCAGTGGTGTGGTTTCTCTTCTGTGTGTGTTCTCAAATGTACCTTCATGTTGCTTGAGTAAGTAAAACTCTTCCCACATTGATCGCAGCTATATAGTTTCTCTCCTGTGTGTGTTCTCAAATGTCCCTTCAGGCAGCTTGAGCGAGTAAAACTTTTCCCACATTGATCACAGCTATAAGGTTTCTCTCCTGTGTGTGTTCTCAAATGTCCCTTCAGGCTGCTTGAGTGAGTAAAACTCTTCCCACATTGATTACAGCTATAAGGTTTCTCTCCTGTATGGATTCTCTGATGTCTTTTAAGGTCTGCTGAAGAGTTGAATATCTTCCCACAGTCAGAGCAGCAGTGAGATTTCTTCCCTGTGGGTTTCCGCTGGTGTTTCTTGAGGTGTTCTGATCTGGAGGGACACTTCTCTGACTCCTCAGCTTCATGATGTTGAGGCTCCCCAGAGGATCCACGATAGTCACGTCTCTCTTCTATGTGAATGACAAAGTCAGACAGATGGTTAAAAGGCCCACAACAGCAGAAATACTGTTTATTTGAGGTAAAAGGTGATGCCCAGAGCGTACCCATGAAGCTGTACAACAATTGACATCTGTTAAATTATTTGACAATTGTCTTAAGACAGTCAAGTGAGCAATAATAGTAATATCTTGTCTTGTTTTCACATTAGTAGTAACATCGATGATTGTAGGCTAGAAATATTAATACGCACAAAACATATGAACAAAATCATCCACTGTGAAAGTTGATACTTGCAGGCCCTTCATATGTAGGCTATGAGCAGCACTTCGTTAAATTGATCAAATCAGTTATTGTTTTCCTTGATCAAACCGTGAGCAACACCTGTCAAACTCATTTCTCTCAAAACATTTCAGAGATGTCGATTCACACGGGAACTGGTATTACCAGAGGACCTTGGAGTTCGCCAAAAAACAGTAGGTTATTCTGGCTTGAATTGTTACTCTCCTGCCATGTAAAAATGACTGCCATGGCAGATTCAGACGGGACTAAAATTACAGATGTGGTGTTTTGTGCTTGTGCATATAATTACATTCAGAACCGCGGACAGCGACAGTATCCAAAGCGGGAGAAAGTACATTTGTTATAAAATAATATTAGATTTATTAGTGTTGCATCATTTTTTTGTACATAATATAACCATATACAATTTATGTATCACATGTCTTAGAGCGATGGACTGTGCCATCTCCGTGGCCTCCACAAAGTCTTGTGCACCAGCTGTTCGGACGACTGTATGATCACTCTCTCCTTAGCCGATGTGAGTAAGACCTTTAACCCCTGTAAATCTAAGCCGTTGGGGGAGGTGTAAACTGACATATGGAATTGTTTTAAGATGGTCGTACTATGGATTACTTAAATTACTTAGATTGAAGCAAATTTGCGTCAATTGACTCCAAGGGGGTTAAACAGGTTAATCTTCACAGACAGATTACCAGGACGCGTACTCAGAGCATGCACTGACAAGCTGGCAAGAGTCTTCACTGACATTTTAAAACGTCTCCCTGACCGCGTCTGTAATACCTACATGTTTCAAGCAGAGGCATTAATATGGAGTTGGTCCCCCCTTTGCTGCTATAACAGCCTCCACTCTTCTAGGAAGGCTTTCCACTAGATGTTGGAACATTGCTGCGGGGACTTGCTTCCATTCAGCCACAAGAGCTTTAGTTAGGTCGGGCACTGACGTTGGGCAAGTTAGGCCTGGCTCGCAGTCGGCCTTCCAATTCATCCCAAAGGTGTTCGATGGGGTTGAGGTCAGGGCTCTGTGCAGGCAAGTCAAGTTCTTCCACACCGATCTCGACAAACCATTTCTGTTTGGACTTCGCTTACGCACAGGGGCATTGTCATGCTGGAAACAGGAAAGGGCCTTCCCCAAACTGTTGCCACAAAGTTGGAAGCACAGAATCGTCTAGAATGTCACTGTTTGCTGTAGCGTTAAGATTTCCCTTCACTGGAACTAAGGGGACCGAACCATGAATAACAGCCCCAGGCCATTATTCCTCCTCCACCAAACATTACAGTTGGCACTATGCATTGGGGCAAGTAGTGTTCTCCGGGCGTCCGCTAAACCCAGATTCGTCCGTCGGATTGATCACTCCAGAGAACGCCTTTCTACTGCTCCAGAGTCCAATGGCAGCGAGCTTTACACCACTCCAGCCGACACTTGGCAATAAGCATGGTGATCTGGGCCTTGTGTGCGGCTGCTCGGCCATGGAAGCCCATTTCATGAAGCTCCCGACTAACAGTTATTTATTTATTTTGGGGGGGGGGATGGATCAGCTTAATATTGCAGATAGATTGTATCTTCTATCAATGTAATTGTCTGCATCACTTCCAATCCCCCATGTTTTTTTTAAAGTTTTATATATATATTCCCCTTTATTACTTTTCAACCCCACCATCCTTTCCCTACTTGGAGTAAATTAGTGAACAACAATGCCCAGGCCTCTACTTCCGGTCTATACTTACTATCTACACCTTATGGACAGAGTTAATTTTACAATAATTGTATATGTATATATATATCTAGATATATATATATTTATTTATGTTTTTTTTTTGGCTCCTGAACTTCTTCTACTCTCAACCTCTCCGATCATTTTCATGATGTCCATCCGGTTTGCTTCTAAATGCCATATCTTTCTAACTGTGCTCTTTCCCAAAAGCTCCCAACATACAACCTATATACTTATTATGGACACAGTATGCTTACATTATTAGCTATCTTTGTTATTATTTGTTGTTATTTGTTATTAGTCCCATCCTTCAACTCTATTCAATACCTCCCATCTATCTCTTAACACCATCCATATAGGATTTCTATTTGCCATATATATTTCAACCGTACTGTGATGTTTTACAAAAGTTCTGAACCTTTCTATTCTCATTGCTTCTACAGATTGTGAATTAAAAATAAACATTTTTGCTAAAAGTATTATTATATTATTGATTGATTGACTATGACTTTTCAGATCACCCAGTAATGCTATCTGCAAGGTTAGTTCCAGGTAAATATTGCAATCCTTTAGCCATTCCTGGACCTGTGTCCAAAAAACAAGCTACAAATGGACAGAACCAAAACAAATGATCTAATGATTCTGTCTCTTCACAGCAAAATCTGCAGAGCTGGGAAGATTGTATCCCCCATATAAATAACATTCTATTGGTAGCAAGAATTTTATATAATAATTTAAATTGAAAGATTCTAAATTTTTGAATCCGGTGTCGTTTTGCGTGTCAGTTCATAAACACTATGCCATGGGATCGGTACGTCAAAGATCTCTTCCCAACTATTTTGCAATCTATATGGGACGGCTGACTAACAGTTATTCTGCTGACGTTGCTTCCAGAGGCAGTTTGGAATGCGCTTCAGCACTCGGCGGGCCCGTTCTGTGAGCTTGTGTGGCCTACCACTTCGCGCTTCAGCCGTTGTTGCTCCTAGCATCTCTGTCGACAAAACAGCCTATCGACCAAACAATCGACCAGTCGACTAGGGTCAGCCCTAATAAAAATGAAAATACATTTGCAGAATATTATACAATGACTTATCAACAGCTCCAACAATTTGACCCCCACAGGAAAGCCTCACTGGCAGATATAGAAAGACCCATAAACTGGATAGCCATTGATTCTTTAAGAATATAACTTTTAAAATCCTCAAATGTTTCAACAGTCTTACCCCATCAGAAACCAAAACATAAGCTCATATAACGCCACTGTTTGTAAACAAACACTGTTTAGTCTCAATTTGGTTAAAACTGTGATTTTGACCTTATGGACGGCCAGTCCTTGTATTCATAGTGTAGTGAATTCCAGGGGGTAGCCCTGAGCTGGACTCAAACCTGGGTCCAGAGACTGTCAAGCCAACACCTTATAACGATTAGTTACCGGAGTGTAACTCCAGTTCTATGAGTGGAGCTCCGCCCCATAGGGGAGCTCTGCTCCTAGTGGTTTACCCTCTGCCCTAAGGCAGCAACAGCCTGAGACAAAATTATGCACACACCTACAGCCAATAGGAGTACAGGTGTCCCTATAAGAGGGGATGCCTCCCCTCAATCAGCCTCCCGATATATTTTTCTTCAGCGAGACTAGAGAGGGTCGGCAGGGCCTTAAGTCCTATGGGGCTCCGCTCCACTCATAGAACTGGAGTTACACTCCGGTAACTAATCGTTCTATATCGTGGAGCTCCGCCCCATAGGGGAGCTCTGCTCCTAGTGGTTTAAGGCGGAGCGTAGCGCTCCAAAATGTACTCCCTGCCGAGCCTAACACTTCCCATCGAAACGAGAAAGTCAGGCCCAGCAATGGCTGCAACCGAGTCCCGCAGTACTGCAACTAAAAAAAACCTACAGGCGTCACAATATACCGCGTCATCGGTTAAAAGACCCGCCCCACCTAGTCCAATGGCAATGCCAATGACTAGTGGGCAGATCACCAGAATAGAAGCCATACTAATCTGTACTAGCAGATAGATGTGCCTCAATATTCTGTGAAAACACTACCGACCACTAATGGAATGACATCAAGTGTCACTCTACATTGTGAACGCGGTAGACCGCCCCACTCACTCAATGGAATCCCAGAGATTAGTGGGCAGGAACAAAAACATGAGTCATACTAACTGAACAAGCAGATAGATGACCTCACATTCTGTTAATCAACGCATGCCTCTACTGTACTGACCCTGTCAGTCAGGATTCATGCCACAAAATATGTTTTCTTATCCAAAGCGGACCTGATGGAAACCCTGTCCATAGTCCTGCTTTTCCCTCTCTTCCTAGGTCAAGATCTCCCTTCAGCTATGCTGAGTACAGACCGAGCCAAAGAGTTAGAAAACACATCTGTCAAAAACACGTCTTCCTAACCAAAGCGGACCTGATGGAAACCTGTGTCCACAGTCCTGCTTCTCCTCTCTTTCTTGCTCAAAATCTCCCTTCAGCCACGCTGAGTACAGATCGAGCCAGAGAATTAGAAGACATATCTAAGAGATAGAAACGGATAAATGGAGACGGCGTCGACCAGGATGCTGCTCTACAGATATCCTCTAATCCTGTTCCTCTGAAAAGGGCAGTAGAAGCCGCTACTCCACGAGTGGAGTGAGCTCTGATACCCTGAGGCAATTGCCGCCCTGCTACCTCATAAGCTGTCTCAATGCCTTCACAAAGCCAGTGAGACAACCTCTGTTTTGAAAGTGGTCTACCTAGTGCAGCCGCACCGTGACACACAAACAACTGAGGCGATGACCTAATCGCTGCTGTGCGCTCGACGTAACACGCCAAAGCGCGTACCGGGCACAGGCGATGGAGCTTTTCCTCACTCCTCTCTCTATGAGGAGGAGGAGAAAAATCCCACAGCTCCACGGTCTGTGACCTATATGAACTCTTAATAACCTTCGGCACAAATGCCGGGTTAGGACGTAACACTGCTCTGCTCAGGTCACCATTGATGGCCAAGCAGTCAGGTCCCGTCCGAAAGAGCACACAAATCACTGACCCGCTTAGCTGTAGTCAAGCGAGCAACAGTGCTGTCTTTATAGACAGCATCTTGAGGGGTATTTGATTCAATGGCTCGAACGGCGACTTCACATAAGCGCTTCGAGTACCAAAGCCAATCCCACTGAGGAAGCGTGACTCTAGGTGTTGGCCTAAGTCGCCGCGTTCCTAATAGGAAGCGTTTCACTAGAGGGTGGCTAAAGACATTGTCTCTGCCAAAACCCTCATGACAAGCTGGGAAATCGCTGCTGCAAACACTCTAATCGTGGCAGGCGATTTTTCTTATCAAACATGAGCTGTAGAAAGAGAGAATACTCTCCACCTGACAGCTCATGGGGTCCACACCTTGTGTGACACACCATCGTGAAAACACGTTCCATCTACTGGCATACATCTTAGAAGTGGAACTGACACGTGAAACCTGTATGGTCCTGATCACTGCATCAGATAACCCACGGCGCTCTAGCCTGTTCCTCTCAGCAGCCAGGCCTTCAGTGGTTGGCCGATTATGGGCAATTTCCCTATCGTGCCAGCCGCCTGAGACAACGCGTCCCGTCGATGTGGAATTGGCCAAGGTGGCGCAGTCAACATCTGACTCATCTCCGCAAACCACGGAGCCCCCGGGCGATCGGGCGCTATCAGTATCACTGACAGCCCCCCTGACCTCACCCTGGCTAGCAGTGGGAGAATGCAGGACAGCGGAGGGAATGCATACAGGAGAACTCGGCCACGGTTGGTGCGCAAAGGCGTCCCTTCCCAGTGGCGGTTCGTCCTGTTCCCTCAGAGAGAACCACAGAGGACATTGCGCGTTCACGCGTGACGCGAATAGGTCCACCTCGGCTCTCCCGAATTGTTCCCAAATCTGGAGAACAATGTCTGGATGCAGACACCACTCGTCGTCTCGAGGACCCCCTCTTGACATGAGGTCTGCTCCTACGTTCAAGTAGCCCGGAATGTGTGCTGCTCTCAATGAGCGAAGGTGCTCGTGAGCCCATAGCCACAATTCCTCTGCCGCCCGATGGAGAGCAGGAGACCTGACTACTCCCTGGCGATTTATGTGGGCTACTTTGGTCCGGTTGTCTGACCAGACCAGCACATCGCGACCCCGAAGGGTAGACGCGAAGTGGGTCAGAACCAGTCGAACCGTTTCCAACTCCAGGAGGTTGATGTGACGACCTGATTGAGGCCACACACCTCCTATCGTTTGTGTCTGACATGTCCCTCTCCATCCCGTCAGGGATGCATCCGTGAATAATGGGATGTGAGAGGACACCTTTCCCATCGGGACTCCGTTCGTGAGAACGCGCGAGTTTCTCCAATAGTTTAGGTCTGCACTGAGCGAGAGGGGAACCACCACCAACCGATGACATTGACGCAATGGGTCTAGTCTTAGTTGGGCGATCCATCGCTGCGTCCTGCGCATGTGCAGGAGTCCCAGCGGAACCACAGAGTGGGCTGACGACATGAGACCCAAAAGTGACATGATCGACAGCGCCGTCACCATGTGATTCGGACGACACTTCCTTAGGGCTAGCAGGGCGCCATCCCCAGCAAGCGATTGCGTCATCTTAGGTGACTGCAATTCGCTATCAGAGCCAAGGCGGCGCCTTGATACCTTCTTAACTTTCACCTCCTATGTGCGTTCAGCTCTGCACCTCTGGTGGGCTGAACTACGCTCAGTGTGGTGAGTATTAGCGCGTTCAGAAAGAAGTGGGGGCGCCGATACACTGGGAACCTTCGTCACCGTGGTAATCGGGCCCTCCGTGAACGCAGCATGGGTCTGAATCGCACTAACCGAGACCTTAGTCTGCGATAGTGCGCCATCCCCAACTAGCTGCTGCGTCATCATGTCTCCTGACAGACTGCAGCCTGCTATGAGAGGCACTCACTACAGTACTCCTTGGAGTCTGTAATGTGAGGTCTCTTTGAGATAAACCAAGACGGCGTCTAGGTATTATTCCTCCTTTCACCTCCTGTGTGCGTTCAGCTCTGCACCTCTGGTGGGCTGAACTACACTCAGTGTGGTGAGCCTGGGCGCGTTCAGATAGAGGTGGGGGGCGCCGATACACTGGGCACCTTCGTGACCGTGGTAATCGGGCCCTTCTTGAACGCAGCATGGGTCTGGGTCGTACTAACAGAGACCTTAGTCTGTGATAGTGCGCCATCCCCAATGTGGTTATTATCAGCGCGTTCTGAGAGAAACGGGGCGCCGATACGTTGGTTACGCCCGTAACCGTAGTAATCAGGCCCTCCGTGAACGCAGCACGGGTCTGAACTGCACTGACTGAGGCGTTAGCCTGAGACAGAGCGCCGTCCCGAATAGCGGTCGCGTCATCATGCCATTATCTGGCTGAGACTGCAGCCTGCTATGTGAGACACTCACTACAGCACTCCTAGGAGTCTGTAAAGTGAGGTCTTTATAAGGTACACTTAATACCTTTTATATACCTGCCTTATGTGTGCATTCAGCAACGCACCATGGTGGGCTGAGCTGCACTCATAGTGGTAAGAGAGAGGCGAGAGTGAGGAAGGTCGAACGCTCTCGGATGTATTATGAAAAAGGGGCTCTTTTTTGACAGTGTCAAGTAGAGCCAACTCTTTATTACACACATTAACAAAAAACATTATCCTCCATACACTCAACGGTAGAGTGGGGGGGGGCAGTGGGCTCGGTCACAGCAGGCGCTGTGCCGTCTTCCGTTCTCTCCACCTCGCCTGTCATAAACAGCGTCTCTTCTGGCCGCCCTTCGGGTGATGCCAGGATGACGCTTTAATGACCTCTCTCGCCGGCACCTCTGGCGCTGCAGGGGGGGGCGAGGCCCGCTCCCTTGCTGCTGGAGGCCGCCGTCTGACGCCAAGCTGTAGCGAGAGTAACGGCCGCCCTTCCTCATATCCACTTCCGGGTTGGAGGGAATGGGGGGCAGCTTAATCTCCCGCTGTTTAGCAGCCCACTCAATGAGACCTGAGAATTCAGGCACAGAGAGGCTGTGGCGTCATCATCCAGGGATGTAATGACCTCACAATTTCCCGAAGGAAAAGGGGTGTTAAACATCTGGGTCAGTGTAATGAATTGTTCCAATAGAATATTCATTTCTTCCCCAATAGCCCTGTCATCTCCTGAGTCAGCGCCTTCAGATGATGCCTCAGAAGCTGAGACTAACACTGATAGCACATCCTCAAGAGGAATATCCTCCCTAAAAAATGCCCAACGCTGCTTCCACTCCTTCAAAAAGGGGGGGAGCGCAGCTGGCGCATAGTGGGGGATTAATGAAGCTGTCCCTGGCGTGCTGTGTCCCTCAACCCACGAAACATATGTCGGGGGGGTCGACAGCCGCCAAGGGGAACAGCGACATTGAGCTCTGAAAAGAGCTTTTGTTAAATACTTACCCTATGGATAAGCTTGGTGTGCTCATTGTAGGACGACGTCGATGATCTGGAAAATCGACTGCGTTTTCTTCGTCCTGAGTCTTCTCTTCGTCTCTTCTTGGCTTCTTCCGTCTAGTCCAGTCGCTGAAGAAAAAGGGAGGCTGATTGAGGGGAGGCATCCCCTCTTATAGGGACACCTGTACTCCTATTGGCTGTAGGTGTGTGCATAATTTTGTCTCAGGCTGCTGCTGCCTTAGGGCAGAGGGTAAACCACTAGGAGCAGAGCTCCCCCTGGGGCGGAGCTCCACGATATAGAACTGTTATACCAAGATGTCTGAACTTCTTGATGAGGTCGCTAGGTTTTGGGTTAAGGTTGCTACAATAGCTTTCTCTATGAATTTGAGAGTGGTTACATTTCTCCAGCCCCCATCCCTCAGCTGTTTACCAAACCAAGTCTCTCTGGGCAGCCATTCTGTTGCTGTTTAAATCCTAGGTTGTTCCTTTAAAAAGCCACATCAATCAATCAACCAATCTGCAGTTCAAACAATAACAAAGCTGTCATTCCGCCACTGTTTTGGTAATAAGATGATGGATGGGACTGGAGAAATGTAACTACTCTCAAATTCATAGACAGACCTATGGATGCAAGGACTGACCATCCATGATATCACCATTATAGTTTTAACCATGTTGAGGCGATACAGTGTTGGTTTACATTTACATTGTTTCTAAACATTGGAGTAAAAAAGCTTCTTTTGGGATCTGATGGGGTACGACAGTTGAACTAAGCTCATGAGGCATGTGTTATATTCTTCAAGAATCAATGACTATATATAAATAATTTAAAAGTCCAAATATGGATGTAGCAACTGCAGATTTCCCCTTTAACACCACACATCAGTTCAACAACTGCAGAGTTTGTGCCTCTGTTTTTAAGACAGTACTTACTAGTGTTAATCAGGGCCCGGTTTCTCAAAACCATCTTACTGCTAAGTTCATCATTAGAACCATTGGATGCCTTAAGATGCCTTTGGGAAACCGGAACCAGATATCCAGTTTCCTCCTCTTCTTCCTCCTCCTTTTTCGATGTGACAGTCATCTCCCCCTCCTCTTCTTTCACTCCAAAGACGGGAGCCTCCTCTTCTTTCACTGTAACATCCTCCTCCTCTTTCACTCTGAACGCGTCTTCCTCTTCTTTCACTGTAACATCCTCCTCCTCTTTCACTCTGAACGCGTCTTCCTCTTCTTTCACTGTAACGTCTTCCTCTTCTTTCACGGTAACAGCTTCACCCTCTACTTGTTTTTGTATTGTAACATCCTCCTCTTCCTCCTCCTCTTTCACTAGAGCTTCTTTCTCCGTCCAGCAGACCTCCTCTTCTTTAGCAGGAGGAGAGTAGCTTAGTGACCTCATGGTCGGGGATGTTAGCTAGCTAGGCTAGTGCTAACTTAACCAGCCAGCTAGCTGACCAATAACAACAACACCGTAAATATGAAATTAAATGGGATAACTAACTAGACGACAGAAGTAGGTTTAAAACACAGTGGCTAATATACACGAAAGCGTCTAAAGAGCTTTATTGGTTCGGCTATTTTGTCTAGCAAGCTACCGAGGTGTCTGACTAACTGTTGCTGCTGTTGAAAGAAGCGTCCCGTCCACTAGATTATACGTCACACTAGCAGCATAGCCTCAAAGTCCCACATCGCCATCTGCTGACTGGAGTGGGTAACGATGTTGAGTAAAATGTAGATTTTATTTTCAGACAAAAAGTTAAAGGGTAGGAAGCTGAGTTTTTCTCACCAATGTAACAACACAGTGTCGTTTTAAAGACTTAGTAACTTAGTTGTAGTCACGATCTGGTTATCTATTAAGTTCAAACAGTTATGTTTTTGTAGCTCAGCTGGTTGAGCACGGCGCTTGTAACGCCAAGGTAGTGGGTTCGATCCTCACGACCACCCATACACAAAAATATATGCACGCATGACTGTAAGTCGCTTTGGATAAAAGCGTCTGCTAAATGGCATATTTATTTATTTTGTCCCCACTCCCCCTTTCTCTTCCGCTGCTGTGGCTGGAAATATTTCAATAAACTCATCTGAGAGTTTCATCATGTTTCTATCATCATACTCTGTGGATATTGGATAGCTAATTGCCGTTACAATTGTGGCAGCAATATTATAGATCTAGATGATGTTGGTAGAGTTTTTAGGTTTTAGCTTATGTAGTTAACTAGTTGTCTACTGTGCCACACTTAAATGAGGAAAACACTGACTGTATATTTGCGACTGTTCGAGCAAAAAAGATTGGTGGTGGTTGAGCAGTCAGAGGAGGCGCTGCCTGTAGCAGAGGTTGGCGTCCAACGGAGATCTCACCCCTGAGATGATCCTCAGCATGATGGACCTGTGATCTACCCCACACAGACAGCTCAAGGACTTCCCCCTTCTCTCAACCTTTCCCTTCAAGTCTACCCTCTTCATATGATCTGCCATATTACAAACCACTCCGCTTTACTCTTTATTTTCATAATTTGTTTTTAACAAATCTGTGTTTCTTTTCACTCTCAAAACCCACATCCTTCCATTCATTCACTGTAACAGTTTAAGTTCCAATTGCTTTGGTCTGGGGCGGCAGGTAGCTTAGTGGGTAAGAGCGTTGTGCCAGTAACCGAAGGTCAGCTGGTTCTAATCCCGAGCCGACTAGGTGGAAAATCTGTCGATGTGCCCTTAAACAAGGCACTTAACCCTAATTGCTCCTGTAAGTCGCTCTGGATAAAGCGCTTCTGCTAAATGACTAAAATGTAAATGTAGTCACGATCTCGTTGATCTACAAATCACCTGATTGGTTTAGTATTGGGTATTTAGTATATTAAATCACCTGATTGGTTTAGTATTGGGTATTTAGTATCTTAAATCACCTGATTGGTTTAGTATTGGGTATTTAGTATATTAAATCACCTGATTGGTTTAGTATTGGGTATTTAGTATATTAAATCACCTGATTGGTTTAGTATTGGGTATTTAGTATATTAAATCACCTGATTGGTTTAGTATTGGGTATTTAGTATATTAAATCACCTGATTGGTTTAGTGTTGGGTATTTAGTACATTAAATCACCTGATTGGTTTATTATTGGGTATTTAGTATATTAAATCACCTGATTGGTTTAGTATTGGGTATTTAGTATATTAAATCACCTGATTGGTTTAGTATTGGGTATTTAGTATATTAAATCACCTGATTGGTTTAGTATTGGGTATTTAGTATGTGGTCCTCTGTAGCTCAGCTGGTAGAGCATGGCGCTTGTAACGCCAGGGTAGTGGGTTCGATCCCGGGACCACCCATACACAAAAATTTCCTACGCATGACTGTAAGTCGCTTTGGATAAACGCATCTGCTAAATGGCATGTTATTTATTATTATTATAGTATCTTAAATCACCTGATTGGTTCAGTATTGGGTATTTAGTACATTAAATCACCTGATTGGTTTAGTGTTGGGTATTTAGTATCTTAAATCACCTGATTGGTTTAGTATTGGGTATTTAGTATATTAAATCACCTGATTGGTTTAGTATTGGGTATTTAGTATATTAAATCACCTGATTGGTTTAGTATTGGGTATTTACTATCTTAAATCACCTGATTGGTTTAGTATTGGGTATTTAGTATATTAAATCACCTGATTGGGTTAGTATTGGGTATTTAGTATATTAAATCACCTGATTAGTTTAGTATTGGGTATTGTAGTATATTAAATCACCTGATTGGTTTAGTATTGGCTATTTAGTATATTAAATCACCTGATTGGTTTAGTATTGGGTATTTAGTATATTAAATCACCTGATTGGTTTAGTATTGGGTATTTAGTATATTAAATCACCTGATTGGTTTAGTATTGGGTATTTAGTATATTAAATCACCTGATTGGTTTAGTATTGGGTATTTAGTATATTAAATCACCTGATTGGTTTAGTATTGGGTATTTAGTATATTAAATCACCTGATTGGTTTAGTGTTGGGTATTTAGTACATTAAATCACCTGATTGGTTTATTATTGGGTATTTAGTATATTAAATCACCTGATTGGTTTAGTATTGGGTATTTAGTATATTAAATCACCTGATTGGTTTAGTATTGGGTATTTAGTATATTAAATCACCTGATTGGTTTAGTTTGGGTATTTAGTATGTGGTCCTCTGTAGCTCAGCTGGTGAGCATGGCGCTTGTAACGCCAGGGTAGTGGGTTCGATCCCCGGGACCACCCATACACAAAAATTTACGTACGCATGACTGTAAGTCGCTTTGGATAACGCATCTGCTAAATGGCATGTTATTTATTATTATTATAGTATCTTAAATCACCTGATTGGTTCAGTATTGGGTATTTAGTACATTAAATCACCTGATTGGTTTAGTGTTGGGTATTTAGTATCTTAAATCACCTGATTGGTTTAGTATTGGGTATTTAGTATATTAAATCACCTGATTGGTTTAGTATTGGGTATTTAGTATATTACAATCACCTGATTGGTTTTAGTATTGGTATTTACTATCTTAAATCACCTGATTGGTTTTAGTATTGGGTATTTAGTATATTAAATCACCTGATTGAGTTAGTATTGGGTATTTAGTATATTAAATCACCTGATTAGTTTAGTATTGGGTATTTAGTATATTAAATCACCTGATTGGTTTAGTATTGTATTTAGTATATTAAATCACCTGATTGGTTTAGTATTGGGTATTTAGTATATTAAATCACCTGATTGGTTTAGTATTGGGTATTTAGTATATTAAATCACCTGATTGGTTTAGTAATTGGCTATTTAGTATATTAAATCACCTGATTGGTTTAGTATTGGGTATTTAGGTATATTAAATCACCTGATTAGTTTAGTATTGGGTATTTAGTATATTAAATCACCTGATTGGTTTAGTATTGGGTATTTAGTATATGTTTAATATTTTTTTTACTTCACCTTTTATTTAACCAGGTAAGCCAGTTGAGAACAAGTTCTCATTTACAACTGCGACCTGGCCAAGATAAAGCAAAGCGTGCGATAAAAACAACAACACAGAGTTACATATGGGGTAAAACAAAACATAAAGTCAAAAAATACACACAAAATATACAGTGAGGGAAAAAAGTATTTGATCCACTGCTGATTTTTGTATGTTTGGCGCACTGACAAAGAAATGATCAATCTATAATTTTATAGACTGATCAAAATCTCACCTCGTGGAGTTGCAGAATGGATTATGAGAATGGTGAGAATCAGCCCAGAACTACACAGGAGGATCTTGTCAATGATCTCAAGGCAGCTGGGACCATAGTCACCAAGAAAACAATTGGTAACACATACGCCATGAAGGACTGAAATCCTGCAGCGCCCAAGGTCCCCCCTGCTCAAGAAAGCACATATACAGGCCCGTCTGAAGTTTGCCAATGAACATCTGAATGATTCAGAGGAGAACTGGGGTGAAAGTGTTGTGGTCAGATGAGACGAAAATGGAGCTCACTTGGGGGATCAACTCAACTCGCCGTGTTTGGAGGAGGAGGAATGCTACCTATGACCCCAAAACTACCATCCCCACCGTCTTAAACATGGAGGTGTGGGAAACATTATGCTTTGGGGGTGTTTTTTCTACTAAGGACAGGACACTTCACCGCATCAAAGGGACGATGGACGGGCCATGTACTGTCAAATCTTGGGTGAGAACCTCCTTCCCTCAGCCAGGGCATTGAAAATGGGTCGTGGATGGGTATTCCAGCATGACAATGACCCAGAACACACAGTCAAGGCAACAAAGGGTGGGCTCAAGAAGAAGCACATTAAGGACCTGGAGTGGCTTGAAGTCAGTCTCCAGACCTTAATCCCATAGAAAATCTGTGGAGGGGCTGAAAGTTTGAGTTGCCAAACGTCAGCCTCGAACCTTAATGACTTGGAGAAGATCTGCAAAGAGGAGTGGGACAAAATCCCTCCTGAGATGTGTGTGCAAAACTGGTGGCCAACTACAAGAAACGTCTGACCTCTGTGATTGCCAACAAGGGTTTTGCCACCAAGTACAAGTCATGTTTTGCAGAGGGGTCAAATCATTATTTCCCTCATTAAAATGCAAATCAATTTATGACATTTTTACATGCATTTTTTCTGGATTTTGTTTTATTCTGTCTCTCACTGTTCAAATAAACCTACCATTGAAATTATAGACTGATCATGTCTTTGTCAGTGGGCAAATGTACAAAATCAGCAGGGGATCAAATACTTTTTTTTCATGACCCCTAAGGTCTCCTGTCACGGCTTGTGACACCGCCTGGGATCGAACCCGGGTCTGTAGTGGCACCTCAAGCAGTGCGATGCAGTGCCTTAGACCGCTGCGCCACTCGTGAGTATCTGAGGGTAGTTTTAACCTAAAAGACTTGGAATTGTATCAACTCACCACCCAAGGCTTTTACTTGCGACATATAGTTAAAATGCACCTAAAAGAGGAACAGTGGGTACATATTGAAGATGTGCTCATCCACAGAATACTTTTACGTATCAATTTTCAAAAGGATAAATCTAAGAACATTAACAACTTCACAGCTAAGAACACTTTTAAAAAATATAGAAAGAAATGAAACATATTCTACAAGAATCAATATTAATCCCTAAAAACACAACCTTATGGAACAATCCATGGAAAGCATTTCAGAAATCACCGATAAATTGGTCCACAAGGAAAACTAAAAGGCATAGAAACCGTAAATGACTTGGTAACAGGAAACACATTTATTTCAGTGAGAGAATTATAAAGTAACTTTAGGCTACAGTAGATACACCAGAAGTACACTACATGACCAAGAAGTATGTGGACACCTGCTCGTAGTAGTAGTAGCTATACTACATGGCCAACAGTACAGTGGAAAAGTATTGTCAGCCACCAATTGTGCAAGTTCTCCCATTTAAAAAGATGAGAGAGGCCTGTAATTTTCATCATAGGTACACGTCAACTATGACAGACAATGAGGAAAAAAATCCAGAAAATCACATTGCAGGATTTTTAATGAATTTATTGCAAATTATGGTGAAAATAAGTATTTGGTCACATACAAACAAGCAAGATTTCTGGCTCTCACAGACCTGTAACTTCTTCTTTAAGAGGCTCCTCTGTCCTCCACTCGTTACCTGTATTATTGGCACCCGTTTGAACTTGTTATCAGTATAAAAGACACCTGTCCACAACCTCAAACAGTCACACTCCAAAACTCCACTTGGCCAAGACCAAAGAGCTGTCAAAGGACACAAGAAACAAAATTGTAGACCTGCACCAGGCTGGGAAGACTGAATCTGCAATAGGTAAGCAGCTTGGTTTGAAGAAATCAACTGTGGGAGCAATTATTAGGAAATGGAAGACATACAAGACCACTGATAATCTCCCTCGATCTGGGAGCTCACGCAAGATCTCACCCCGTGGGGTCAAAATGATCACAAGAACGGTGAGCAAAAATCCCAGAACCACACGGGGGGACCTAGTGAATGACCTACAGAGAGCTGAACCAAAGTAACAAAGCCTCCATCAGTAACACACTACGCCGCCAGGACTCAAATCCTGCAGTGCCAGACGTGTCCCCCTGCTTAAGCCAGTACATGTCCAGGCCCGTCTGAAGTTTGCTAGAGTGCATTTGATGATCCAGAAGAGGATTGGGACAATGTCATATGGTGAGATGAAACCAAAATAGAACTTTTTGGTAAAAACTCAACTCGTCGTGTTTGGAGGACAAAAGAA
>NW_025535867.1:35000-77755 GCF_020615455.1 Coregonus clupeaformis | reverse complement strand
CATGTAAGCGATAAACACTGACGCTTTGTACATTATCTGGAAACAATGGAGGACTTGGTGCTCCCAGAGTTGATTAGTTCCAGATAATGTATAATAATAATAATATGCCACTTAGCAGACGCTTTTATCCAAAGCGACTTACAGTCATGTGTGCATACATTTTTGCGTATGGGTGGTCCCGGGGATCGAACCCACTACCTTGGCATTACAAGCACCGTGCTCTACCAGCTGAGCTACAGAGGACCACACGAGCGGAGACGTTTATCCCACTTATACCACGGGTTACAAAAAAGAAAACAAGCTTTTCATTGAGATTCTAATATAATTCATACTATCCATGCTACTGTACATAAGTAGCACCTGTTGAGGGATGACACCCACACAAAGTACATTTCATCTATTTAAATAAACCTTTTTTAAATGAGAAAATGTCATGAAGAAGGGGAGTGGTGTGTGGCGAAGACATTGTGCATCTCTCTCCATGTGTATGTAGGAAAGTGCCCATTTGGCAATGTGTGATTTCTGATTGTCTTAACTCACCATGTTCACCACTAATAAGATACGTTTCTCAGTCAGTTTTTCTTCCTCACACAAGTCAACCAAGTCAGTGTTGTTTAACATCCATTGCGAATGGTAGTCCCACAGTATTTGAAAATGTAGTCCATGTAGGATAATCACCAAGCCTCGGTGTGAAAGAGCAGAATATCCTGATCTGATGATCCCATATATCCAGTGCCCATTTGGCACTAAAAAAAACAGCTGTCTGTCACTGGCGCAGCAAACTCTGAGGGCGCAGAATAGGCTGGCTGATACAATGTTGCAAGTTCACCAGGCTGGCTGATACAATGTTGCAAGTTCACCAGGCTGGCTGATACAATGTTGCAAGTTCACTAGGCTGGCTGATACAATGTTGCAAGTTCACCAGGCTGGCTGATACAATGTTGCAAGTTCACCAGGCTGGCTGATACAATGTTGCAAGTTCACTAGGCTGGCTGATACAATGTTGCAAGTTCACTAGGCTGGCTGATACAATGTTGCAAGTTCACTAGGCTGGCTGATACAATGTTGCAAGTTCACTAGGCTGGCTGATACAATGTTGCAAGTTCACCAGGCTGGCTGATACAATGTTGCAAGTTCACTAGGCTGGCTGATACAATGTTGCAAGTTCACCAGGCTGGCTGATACAATGTTGCAAGTTCACTAGGCTGGCTGATACAATGTTGCAAGTTCACCAGGCTGGCTGATACAATGTTGCAAGTTCACCAGGCTGGCTGATACAATGTTGCAAGTTCACTAGGCTGGCTGATACAATGTTGCAAGTTCACTATTCTGGCTGATACAATGTTGCAAGTTCACTAGGCTGGCTGATACAATGTTGCAAGTTCACCAGGCTGGCTGATACAATGTTGCAAGTTCACTAGGCTGGCTGATACAATGTTGCAAGTTCACCAGGCTGGCTGATACAATGTTGCAAGTTCACCAGGCTGGCTGATACAATGTTGCAAGTTCACTAGGCTGGCTGATACAATGTTGCAAGTTCACTAGGCTGGCTGATACAATGTTGCAAGTTCACTAGGCTGGCTGATACAATGTTGCAAGTTCACCAGGCTGGCTGATACAATGTTGCAAGTTCACTAGGCTGGCTGATACAATGTTGCAAGTTCACCAGGCTGGCTGATACAATGTTGCAAGTTCACTAGGCTGGCTGATACAATGTTGCAAGTTCACCAGGCTGGCTGATACAATGTTGCAAGTTCACCAGGCTGGCTGATATAATGTTGCAAGTTCACCAGGCTGGCTGATACAATGTTGCAAGTTCACCAGGCTGGCTGATACAATGTTGCAAGTTCACTAGGCTGGCTGATACAATGTTGCAAGTTCACTAGGCTGGCTGATACAATGTTGCAAGTTCACCAGGCTGGCTGATACAATGTTGCAAGTTCACCAGGCTGGCTGATACAATGTTGCAAGTTCACCAGGCTGGCTGATACAATGTTGCAAGTTCACCAGGCTGGCTGATACAATGTTGCAAGTTCACCAGGCTGGCTGATACAATGTTGCAAGTTCACCAGGCTGGCTGATACAATGTTGCATGTTCACCAGGCTGGCTGATACAATGTTGCAAGTTCACCAGGCTGGCTGATACAATGTTGCAATTTCACCAGGCTGGCTGATACAGTGTTGCAAGTTCACCAGGCTGGCTGATAAAATGTTGCAAGTTCACTAGGCTGGCTGATACAATGTTGCAAGTTCACCAGGCTGGCTGATACAATTTTGCAAGTTCACCAAGCTGGCTGATACAATGTTGCAAGTTCACTAGGCTGGCTGATACAATTTTGCAAGTTCACCAGGCTGGCTGATACAATGTTGCAAGTTCACTAGGCTGGCTGATACAATGTTGCAAGTTCACCAGGCTGGCTGATACAATGTTGCAAGTTCACTAGGCTGGCTGATACAATGTTGCAAGTTCACCAGGCTGGCTGATACAATGTTGCAAGTTCACCAGGCTGGCTGATACAATGTTGCAAGTTCACCAGGCTGGCTGATACAATGTTGCAAGTTCACCAGGCTGGCTGATACAATGTTGCAAGTTCACTAGGCTGGCTGATACAATGTTGCAAGTTCACTAGGCTGGCTGATACAATGTTGCAAGTTCACCAGGCTGGCTGATACAATGTTGCAAGTTCACCAGGCTGGCTGATACAATGTTGCAAGTTCACCAGGCTGGCTGATACAATGTTGCAAGTTCACCAGGCTGGCTGATACAATGTTGCAAGTTCACCAGGCTGGCTGATACAATGTTGCAAGTTCACCAGGCTGGCTGATACAATGTTGCATGTTCACCAGGCTGGCTGATACAATGTTGCAAGTTCACCAGGCTGGCTGATACAATGTTGCAATTTCACCAGGCTGGCTGATACAGTGTTGCAAGTTCACCAGGCTGGCTGATAAAATGTTGCAAGTTCACTAGGCTGGCTGATACAATGTTGCAAGTTCACCAGGCTGGCTGATACAATGTTGCAAGTTCACCAAGCTGGCTGATACAATGTTGCAAGTTCACCAGGCTGGCTGATACAATTTTGCAAGTTCACCAGGCTGGCTGATACAATGTTGCATGTTCACTAGGCTGGCTGATACAATGTTGCAAGTTCACCAGGCTGGCTGATATAATGTTGCAAGTTCACCAGGCTGGCTGATACAATGTTGCAAGTTCACCAGGCTGGCTGATACAATGTTGCAAGTTCACCAGGCTGGCTGATACAATGTTGCATGTTCACTAGGCTGGCTGATACAATGTTGCAAGTTCACCAGGCTGGCTGATACAATGTTGCAAGTTCACCAGGCTGGCTGATACAATGTTGCATGTTCACTAGGCTGGCTGATACAATGTTGCAAGTTCACCTGCAGTAGCTCAGGTCAAGACAGATAGAAAGGGAGGTAGACATGCGGAGTCCAGAGATAAATGTGATTGAAAGAACCGTCATTTTCATTAGGATATTTTCTACTGTTGATATTTGTCGGCTTTAGGCCTATGTATTTTACTTAGTTGATGATGCATGTTCTAGGCCTACTGTTGCTCTGGCCTGTAGGCTATCTAGTAGTTCTGGGCTCTTATGTCTTCAGCCGCCAATGGATCACAGTGTATCAATGTGTCCATATGCCAGAGGCAGGTGCTCGGGCCATAGTTGAATTTAAACTTTTAGATCGTTATCAATTTACTTCAGCTTTTTATGATTAACCACGTCACAATGATTTTGAGAAAGGAAAACGTTATTATTGAAATTAAACCACGAAAATGCGCATATAAAAATAACCATAACTGGCACGCAGATCGGTAGAAATAGTAGGATAAATTGTAAGCTTCCCCAAACTTGAAACTCACGAGTTGCCTATGGTCTTTACTATTAAACCCGTGCAAGCGCGTGCACACATAGGAAGTCCCGTGAAAAACATGCCCGCCTATGGAAATCAAAGGCCGGTCCAACTGATTCGTTCTGGTGCCGGTCCTGGTTTATTCTATCAAGACACGAGGAGCGCGCATGACAAGGACAGCTGGAGCGTACCTGATTGGTTGGACTAAGCATGAATAGGCATTGAAAATAGTGAAAAACATCTCCTACTACATTCCCATTAAGGTGAGAAGAGACAATGATGGTTAATATAGCTATTGTGTGATCCATTTTAGTCTGATTAATATTGTAAGGCAAAATATTGAGGTTGCGCAACATGAAGGTTGAACATGTTGACGCATGGTTCATTTTTCATACATGTTTAACCTATAGCATTAATTATTCTAATCGACACAAACATGAATTTACGGCTGATAGTACATTTGTTGAAAGTAAGTAGCATTACAAACCAGAAACATGAAGGTAGAACAGATATTCTGCACTTGTCAGCTGTTAGTTCTGGCCAAAGTCTGTGTTGCTCCCGCCCCACTGACAGTTAGGAAAGTAATGGTAGTTCTGTTCTCGGTCTATTTAATTTTGACTCATTTACCGTAGAAATGGATTTACAATTGCTAATGGTAGAGGACATATATAAGTTGGTTGTCATAAAATATGCTGTCTCTAGCTCTATCGATCTCTGAGTAAATAGGACAAAAATGAAGTGTGACTTTCGTCCGGGTAATCCCCTACCTAATTGTCCAACTTATTTAGTCTAGTAAATAAAGTAGACTGAAAGTTTTTTTCAGGACTTTTTTTAAAACTGGTCCCATCATAGCCCATATAAAACCTTTTTACAACTGATTAATCACCTTATAGTGTCCAGAGTTTTCCTGGTTAGGTTAACATATAAGGAAAAACTCCCAGCCCCAGGGGGTAGAAATGTCCCCACCACTCTGGGACCTATGGTGCCATCAGTCTGCTTGCAGTCGTCAGTTATCGTCAGGTATGTGGACGATCAGGGCTTTATTCAGGAACGTTTCTTGGGCTATTTTGATGTGGGCAAGATGCGCAGTATGTGTTTGACTTTATGAATTTTGAGTTTTGTCTGAGTTAAATCGAGAATCGGCTTCCTGTTTCGCAACAAAGCCTCCTTCACTCATGCTGCTAAACAATCCCTCGTAAAACGGACTATCCTACTGATCCTTGACTTCGGTGATGTAATTTACAAAATTGCTTCCAACACTCAACTCAGCAAATTGGATGTAGTCTATCACAGAGCCATCCGTTTTGTCACCAAAGCCCCATATACTACCCACCATTGTGACCTGTACACTCTCGTTGGCTGGCCCTCACTACATATTCGTCGCCAAACCCACTGGCTCCAGGTCATCTATAAATCACTTCTAGGCAAATCCCCGCCTTATCTTAGATCATTGGTCACCATAGCAACACCCACCCATAGTCTGCGCTCCAGCAGGTATATCTCACTGGTCATCCCCAAAGCCAACACCTCCTTTGGCTGCCATTCCTTCCAGTTCTCTGCTGCCAATGACTGGAACGAACTGCAAAAATCTCTGAAGCTGGAGACTCTTATCTCCCTCACTAACTTTAAGCATCAGTTGTCAGAGCACCTTACCGATCACTGCACCTGTACACAGCCCATCTGAAATTAGCCCACCCAACTACCTCATCCCCATATTGTTATTTATTTTGCTCATTTGCACCCCAGTATCTCTATTTGCACATAATCTTCTGCACATCTATCACTCCAGTGTTAATACTAAATTGTAATTATTTTGCACTATGGCCTATTTATTGCCTTTACCTCCATAACTTACTACATTTGCACACACTGTATATAGATTTTCAATTTTCTATTGTGTTATTGACTGTACGTTTTTGTTTATTCCATATGTAACTCTGTGTTGTTGTTGTTTTTATCGCACTGCTTTGCTTTATCTTGGCCAGGTCGCAGTTGTAAATGAGAACTTGTTCTCAACTGGCTTAACTGGTTAAATAAAGGTTAAATAAAATAAAATAAATAAAAAATAAAAAACGTCATAGAGAAACTCGTTGTCCAAACCTACGATGGCGCAGCTGTAATGGAATGTATCTGCTATTTGTATTTACAGCTACAGTGGGGGAAAAAAGTATTTAGTCAGCCACCAATTGTGCAAGTTCTCCCACTTAAAAAGATGAGAGAGGCCTGTAATTTTCATCATAGGTACACGTCAACTAAGACAGACAAAATGAGAAAAAAAAAATCCAGAAACTCACATTGTAGGATTTATAATGAATTTATTTGCAAATTATGGTGGAAAATAAGTATTTGGTCAATAACAAAAGTTTCTCAATACTTTGTTATATACCCTTTGTTGGCAATGACACAGGTCAAACGTTTTCTGTAAGTCTTCACAAGGTTTTCACACACTGTTGCTGGTATTTTGGCCCATTCCTCCATGCAGATCTCCTCTAGAGCAGTGATGTTTTGGGGCTGTTGCTGGGCAACACGGATTTTCAACTCCCTCCAAAGATTTTCTATGGGGTTGAGATCTGGAGACTGGCTAGGCCACTCCAGGACCTTGAAATGCTTCTTACGAAGCCACTCCTTCGTTGCCCGGGCGGTGTGTTTGGGATCATTGTCATGCTGAAAGACCTAGCCACGTTTCATCTTCAATGCCCTTGCTGATGGAAGGAGGTTTTCACTCAAAATCTCACGATACATGGCCCCATTCATTCTTTCCTTTACACGGATCAGTCGTCCTGGTCCCTTTGCAGAAAAACAGCCCTAAAGCATGATGTTTCCACCCCCATGCTTCACAGTAGGTATGGTGTTCTTTGGATGCAACTCAGAATTCTTTGTCCTCCAAACACGACGAGTTGAGTTTTTACCAAAAAGTTCTATTTTGGTTTCATCTGACCATATGACAGTCTCCCAATCCTCTTCTGGATCATCCAAATGCACTCTAGCAAACTTCAGACGGGCCTGGACATGTACTGTCTTAAGCAGGGGGACACATCTGGCACTGCAGGATTTGAGTCCCTGGCGGCGTAGTGTGTTACTGATGGTAGGCTTTGTTACTTTGGTCCCAGCTCTCTGCAGGTCATTCACTAGGTCCCCCCCGTGTGGTTCTGGGATTTTTGCTCACCGTTCTTGTGATCATTTTGACACCACGGGGTGAGATCTTGCGTGGAGCCCCAGATCAAGGGAGATTATCAGTGGTCTTGTATGTCTTCCATTTCCTAATAATTGCTCCCACAGTTGATTTCTTCAAACCAAGCTGCCTACCTATTGCAGATTCAGTCTTCCCAGCCTGGTGCAGGTCTACAATTTTGTTTCTGGTGTCCTTTGACAGCTCTTTGGTCTTGGCCATAGTGGAGTTTGGAGTGTGACTGTTTGAGGTTGTGGACAGGTGTCTTTTATACTGATAACAAGTTCAAACAGGTGCCATTATTACAGGTAACGAGTGGAGGACAGAGGAGCCTCTTAAAGAAGAAGTTACAGGTCTGTGAAAGCCAGAAATCTTGCTTGTTTGTAGGTGACCAAATACTTATTTTCCACCATAATTTGCAAATAAATTCATTAAAAATCCTACAATGTGATTTTCTGGATTATTTTTCTCAATTTGTCTGTCATAGTTGACGTGTACCTATGATGAAAATTACAGGCCTCTCTCGTCTTTTTAAGTGGGAGAACTTGCACAATTGGTGGCTGACTAAATACTTTTTTTCCCCACTGTATGTATTCTCATATCTTGCGACTCACCTCTCACATGCCCAAGGCCCACTTTGGGTCCCGACCCATAGTTTAAGAAACACTGATCTAGTCCATTAAATACACACTTACTTTGAAATCGTTGACGCTTTCGGACAAGCAGTTTGCGGGCTGAGTCAGGGTCACAGAGCGGTAGATCTACAGCCTGAGTCTAACACCTTTTATAGAAAGTAAAACGAAAGTGAAACGTTTTGATGGTCCATTCTGGGAAATCATACCGTTATACTGCATCTGTTATGCAATGATTAATCAACGTTCAGATACAACCTCATCGGTTTTTAAGGGTCACATGATTTCACAGATAGTAAAATGAAGGTTGTTTCTCAAAATGCTTACTACCAGACAAAAAAACGATAGATGAAAAAAAATAATTCCCACCTGTGGATGTGATATACTTTACAATGAGGACATACTTATACAGATGGTGGACCCATGAAATTGGTATCAGCCTACTCAGTGACGCTCACAGAACTATGCAGAGTTTACACAAATACTAGCATCTTAGCTCTAAGTGTGCCTTCGCTTGCCTTCATTGAATGGGGCTCTGTTGTTTCACGGCCTCCAACTGAAGAGCCCTATACATATTGCCAAACTATGGTTTGGACCCTATCATGCAGAATAGGTGGTTGGAGTTCATTGGTCCCCAGTGGTGGTGAGTTAACCGGTAGCTAGACCATAGACTGATGGTTATGTATCTGGTTATGTATATTTTAACCGTTGTATTAAAAAATACCCGGTTTTGATAAACTAGTAGGTTAATTCCCCAGCCAAGCAGATACAATTAGTAGAGTAATTTTGGTTGTGAAGTGCATTATTAAAAGCTTTGTCCGTTCTTTACAACAAAATGCAGTTTACCACTTGGCTGTCTATTGTATCTCCCTGTCACACGCCCTCCCAGTCAACACCACGTCATAAGATGAGGAAGTACATTGTTTATGAGGATTGCCTGCTGCAGTTGTTCCAGAGATGTCCAGTTTGCAGCTGAACAGACCAGCAAGGGGGGCCCTCATCAGTATCATTTTTGTGTTTTTTGACCGTCCAGTATCTTTTTTATTTTTTATTTTTTTTATTTCACCTTTATTTAACCAGGTAAACCAGTTGAGAACAAGTTCTCATTTACAACTGCGACCTGGCCAAGATAAAGCAAAGCAGTGCGATAAAAACAACAACACAGAGTTACATATGGGGTAAAACAAAACAAAGTCAAAAATACAACAGAAATACATATAATATACAGTGTGCAAATTTAGCAAGTTATGGAGGTAAGGCAATAAAATAGGCTATAGTGCAAAATAATTACAATTTAGTATTAACACTGGAATGATGTGCAAGAGATGATGTGCAAATAGAGATACTGGGGTACAAATGAGCAAAATAAATAACAATATAGGGATGAGGTAGTTGGGCGGGCTAATTTAATAATAATAATAATAATAATATAATATAATATGCCATTTAGCAGACGCTTTTATCCAAAGCGACTTACAGTCATGCGTGCATACATTTTTGTGTATGGGTGGTCCCGGGGATCAAACCCACTACCTTGGCATTACAAGCGCCGTGCTCTACCAGTTGAGCTACAGAGGACCAATTTCAGATGGGCTGTGTACAGGTGCAGTGATCGGTAAGGTGCTCTGACAACTGATGCTTAAAGTTAGTGAGGGAGATAAGTGTCTCCAGCTTCAGAGATTATTGCAATTTGTTCCAGTCATTGGCAGCAGAGAACTGGAAGGAATTGCGGCCAAAGGAGGTGTTGGCTTTGGGGATGACCAGTGAGATATACCCGCTGGAGCGCAGACTACGTGTGGGTGTTGCTATGGTGACCAATGAGCTAAGATAAGGCGGGGATTTGCCTAGCAGTGATTTATAGATGGCCTGGAGCCAGTGGGTTTGGCGACGAATATGTAGTGAGGACCAGCCAACAAGAGCGTACAGGTCACAGTGGTTGGTATTATATGGGGCTTTGGAGACAAAACGGATGGCACTGTGATAGACAACATCCAATTTGCTGAGTAGAGTGTTGGAGGCTATTTTGTAAATGACATCGCCGAAGTCAAGGATCGGTAGGATAGTCAGTTTTACGAGGGCATGTTTGGCAGCATGAGTGAAGGAGGCTTTGTTGCGAAATAGGAAACCGATTCTAGATTTAACTTTGGATTGGAGATTCTTAATGTGAGTCTGGAAGGAGAGTTTACAGTCTAACCAGACACCTAGATATTTGTAGTTGTCCACATACTCTAGGTCAGACCCGTCTAGAGTAGTGATTCTAGTCGGGTGGGCGGGTGCAAGCAGCGTTCGGTTGAAGAGCATGCATTTAGTTTTACTAGTGTTTAAGAGCAGTTGGAGGCTACTGAAGGAGTGTTGTATGGAATTGAAGCTCGTTTGGAGGTTTGTTAACACAGTGTCCAATGAAGGGCCAGATGTATACAAAATGGTGTCGTCTGCGTAGAGGTGGATCTGAGAGTCACCAGCAGCAAGAGCGACGTCATTGATATACACAGAGAAAAGAGTTGGCCCAAGAATTGAACCCTGTGGCACCCCCATAGAGACTGCCATAGGTCCAGACAACAGGCCCTCCGATTTGACACATTGAACTCTATCTGAGAAGTAGTTGGTGAACCAGGCAAGGCAGTCATTTGAGAAACCAAGGCTATTTAGTCTGCCAATAAGAATGCGGTGGTTGACAGAGTCGAAAGCCTTGGCCAGGTCAATGAAAACGGCTGCACAGTACTGTCTATTATCGATCGCGGTTATAATATCGTTTAGGACATTGAGCGTGGCTGAAGTGCACCCATGACCAGCTCGGAAACCGGATTGCATAGCGGAGAAGGTACGGTGGGATTCGAAATGGTCGGTGATCTGTTTGTTGACTTGGCTTTCAAAAACTTTTGAAAGGCAGGGCAGGATGGATATGGGTCTGTAACAGTTTGGATCTAGAGTGTCACCCCCTTTGAAGAGGGGGATGACCGCGGCAGCTTTCCAATCTCTGGGGATCTCAGACGTTACGAAAGAGAGGTTGAACAGGCTAGTAATAGGGGTTGCGACAATTTCGGCGGCTAGTTTTAGAAAGAAATAATCTTTGATGAGGGGCCAGAAGCTGATCTACACTGCTATGCCCATCAACCGGGCTTCTGGCAAAAATCTCACCTCCAGCCTCACGTCTTGCCTGCTCACCAACGGTCGTCGATGGGGAGACCATAGTTTTATCTGACCTGTTCAAACTTCAACATAGTACCTGTTTGTGTGTCAGATATTACCAATCCTAACTGCCATTGGTAATAGAACAGTGTGTTTGTGTTCACAGAAACATGTATGGAGCCAGCACATGGAGACTTGCAAGACGATGTGATGAAGTTCAGACTGACAGATGGGCTTGACACTGATGTCTCTGAATGAAGAGAGACCTGGCACTTGACACAACTTTTACTTGTATTGTCTTTTTTATTATTATTGAATTGTATGTTATCAATCAGCTTCTTCTGCACCAGGATCAGGGGACACCACACAGGAAGATTTGATCACTCGGACATGTTTGCCAAGGTAGCCCCATTACCACTAGACAGAATGCTGATAGGCGCAGCATCTGTATCGGCTGGGAATGACAATGAAAAGATGAAAGGTGCACATTGTTATGTAATCAGACCACCGACAGGTTCTGACAGATGGGTGTGTCTTGGTGGTGGCAAGGACACACTCAAGAAACACCCACATCGAACCACAAACCCGAGACAACTCCCGTTTGGCTTCTGTCATGGCCGCCGGCATTTCTCAAGGAGCAAGCCAAAAAACAAGGACAAATAAGCGGGTGCAAAAACCATGGGAATTAAAAACAAAAAAAACGACTATGAGTGAGAAGTAGGCAGTCTGAAGCCGAATGCCTTTTCCACCCATGCTCTACCAAGGTTTTCCAGCACACAGCTTTGACCTACTACAGTAGCTATGTTGGTCTATTGTACTTCAAACAATGTGTAGGCAGGTTGCTTAGGATTCAAACCTTCTTAAACAGACAAATTCATACTCTTCAGTGGAATAATGGACTTTACAGTGTCCTGCTATTAAACTAATGTATCATTAGGCTGTATGCATTTGTACAGTTGAAGTCGGAAGTTTACATACACCTTAGCCAAATACATTTAAACTCAGTTTTTCACAAATACTGACATTTAATCCTAGTAAAAATTCCCTGTCTTAGGTCAGTTAGGATCACCGCTTTATTCTAAGAATGTGAAATGTCAGAATAATAGCAGAGAGAATGATTTATTTCAGCTTTTATTTCTTTCATCACATTCCCAGTGGGTCAGAAGTTTACATACACTGAATTAGTATTTGGTAGCATTGCCTTTAAATTATTGCACAAGCTTCCCACAATAAGTTGGGTGAATTTTGAATTTTGGCCCATTCCTCCTGACAGAGCTGGTGTAACTGAGTCAGGTTTGTAAGCCTCCTTGCTCGCACACGCTTTTTCAGTTCTGCCCACAAATGTTCTATAGGATTGAGGTCAGGGCTTTGTGATGGCCACTCCAATACCTGTCCTTAAGCCATTTTCCACAACTTTGGAAGTATGCTTGGGGTCCATTTGGAAGACCCATTTGTGACCAAGCTTTAACTTGCTGACTGATGTCTTGAGCTGTTGCTTCAATATATCCACATAATTTTCCTTCCTCATGATGCCATCTAATTTGTGAATTACACCAGTCCCTCCTGCAGCAAAGCACCCCCACAGCATGATGCTGCCACCCCCGGGCTTCACGGTTGGGATGGTGTTCTTCGGCTTGCAAGGTACCCCCTTTTTCCTCCAAACAAAACGATGGTCATTATGGCCAAACAGCTCTATTTTTGTTTCATCAGAACAGAGGACATTTCTCCAAAAAGTACGAACTTTGTCCTAATGTGCAGTTGCAAACCGTGGTCTGGATTTTTTATGGCGGTTTCGGAGCAGTGGCTTCTTCCTTGCTGAGCGGCCTTTCAGGTTATGTCGATATAGGACTTGTTTTACTGTGGATATAGATACTTTGGTACCTGTTTCCTCCAGCATCTTCACAAGGTCCTTTGCTGTTGTTCTGGGATTGATTTCGCATTTTTCGCAACAAAGTACGTTCATCTCTAGGAGTCAGAACGCGTCTCTTTCCTGAGTGGTATGACGGCTGCGTGGTCCATGGTGTTTATACTTGCGTACTATTGTTTGTACAGATGAACGTGGTACCTTCAGGCTTTTGGAAATTGCTCCCAAGGATGAACCAGACTTGTGAAGGTGTCACGCTCTGGCTCCGGGACTTTGTATTTTGAGCCAGGGTGTGTTCGTTTTGGTTGTGTTTTGTTTGGTTGGGTTGTCATTGGTTGTGTTTTCCTTGTTTGGTCAAATGACTCCCAATCGGAGGTAACGAGTGTCAGCTGTCGGCTCGTTATCTCTGATTGGGAGCCATATTTAAACTGTCTGTGTTCACCTTGTGTTTGTGGGTTTTTGTTCCATGTTCTGTCAGTGTTACAGAGGACTTCACGTATCGTTCTTTATTTGTTGTTTTGTTCCAGGCTTTAATTAAATAAAGTCATGTTCGCTCAACGCGCTGCGCTTTGGTCTACTCATTCGTCAGACGATCGTGACAGAAAAACCCACCATACAACGACCAACAGCGTGTCCAGACGGAGGCAGACTGGACATGGGAGGAAGCGCCGGGAAAGGAGATAGAGAGGCTGGCGATGGCCCAGGTGGGCAAAGTGTGGTCCTGGGAGGACATGCTCGGGGGCAAGGGACCTTGGGGTAGGATCAAGGCCCTGGCGAGAGAGGAGCAGCGGCGTCAGCAGTGCCATCGTCGGAAGGAGGAGAGGCACCCCCAAGAATTTTTTAGGGGGGGGCACACGGCATGGGCGACTGGGCAGCAGGAGGCTGCCACAGGGCGGAATAGGAGAAGAGGAGAGAAGGCCACCGGGTTACGGGAGCCATTGGCGAGAGGAGGGAAGGAAGTCGTAGAGGCACGGCGAGAGGGACTGAGGTGGATTGCCAGTCCGGTCCGGCCCGTTCCTGATCCCCGTTTAAAGCCAGTGGTGTGTGTTCCCAGTACGGTCCGGCCTGTCCCTGCTCCACGCACCAAACCTACGGTGTGCGTCGCCAGCCCAGCCCGGCCTGTCCCTGCTCCACGCATCAAACCTACGGTGTGCGTCGCCAGCCCTGCCCGGCCCGTTCCTGCTCCTCGCACCAAGTCTACGGTGTGCGTCGACAGCCCTGCCCGGCCTGTTCCTGCTCCACGCACCAAGTCTATGGTGTGCGTCGACAGCCCTGCCCGGCCTGTTCCTGCTCCACGCACCAAGTCTATGGTGTGCGTCGACAGCCCTGCCCGGCCTGTTCCTGCTCCACGCACCAAGTCTACGGTGTGCGTCGACAGCCCTGCCCGGCCTGTCCCTGCTCCACGCACCAAGCCTACGAGGTGCGTCGCCAGTCCAGCCCGGCCTGTCCCTGCTCCACGCACAAAGCCTACGGTGTGCGTTGCCAGTCCAGCCCGGCCTGTTCCTGCTCCACGCACCAAGTCTATGGTGTGCGTCGACAGCCCTGCCCGGCCTGTTCCTGCTCCACGCACCAAGTCTATGGTGTGCGTCGACAGCCCTGCCCGGCCTGTTCCTGCTCCACGCACCAAGTCTACGGTGTGCGTCGACAGCCCTGCCCGGCCTGTCCCTGCTCCACGCACCAAGCCTACGGGGTGCGTCGTCAGCCCGACCCGGCCTGTTCCTGCTCCACGCACCAAACCTACGGTGTGCGTCGCCAGCCCAGCCCGGCCTGTCCCTGCTCCACGCACCAAGCCTACGGGGTGCGTCGTCAGCCCGGCCCGGCCTGTCCCTGCTCCACGCACCAAACCTACGGTGTGCGTCGCCAGCCCTGCCCGGCCTGTTCCTGCTCCACGCACTAAGCCTGCGGTGTGCGTCGCCAGCCCAGCCCGGCCTGTTCCTGCTCCACGCACGAAGCCTACGGGGTGCGTCGTCAGCCTGATCCAGCCCATTCCTGCTACTCGCACCAAGCCAAGGATGCGAGTCGTCAGCCTGGTGAGGTCCGTTCCGGCTCCACGCACCAAGCCAAGGGTGCGTATCGTCAGCCAGTTCCGGTCCGTTCCTGCCTCACGCGCCAAGCCAAGGGTGCGAGTCGTCAGCCTGGTCCAGCCTGTTCCTGCTACTCGCACCAAGCCAAGGGTGCGAGTCGTCAGCCTGGTCCAGCCCATTCCTGCTACTCGCACCAAGCCAGGGATGCGAGTCGTCAGCCTGGTGAGGTCCGTTCGGCTCACGCACCAAGCCTAGGGTGCGTATCGTCAGCCAGGTCCGGTCCGTTCCTGCCTCACGCGCTAAGCCAGGGGTGCGCGTCGTCAGTCCTGATCCAGCCAGCTGGGTCAGATCGGATCGGGGCCATTACGGGGGATTGAAGTAGGGTGGTGGTCAAGCCCGAGCCGGAGCCGCCTCCGAGAGCAACACCCACCCAGCCCTCCCCTATTTGGGGTTTTGAGGCGCGGTCGCAGTCCGCGCCTTTAGGGGGTACTGTCACGCTCTGGCTCCGGGACTTTGTATTTTGAGCCAGGGTGTGTTCGTTTTGGTTGTGTTTTGTTTGGTTGGGTTGTCATTGGTTGTGTTTTCCTTGTTTGGTCAAATGACTCCCAATCGGAGGTAACGAGTGTCAGCTGTCGGCTCGTTATCTCTGATTGGGAGCCATATTTAAACTGTCTGTGTTCACCTTGTGTTTGTGGGTTTTTGTTCCATGTTCTGTCAGTGTTACAGAGGACTTCACGTATCGTTCTTTATTTGTTGTTTTGTTCCAGGCATTAATTAAATAAAGTCATGTTCGCTCAACGCGCTGCGCTTTGGTCTACTCATTCGTCAGACGATCGTGACAGAAGGTCTACCATTTTTTTTCTGAGGTCTTGGTTGATTTCTTTTGATTTTCCCATGATGTCAAGCAAAGAGGCTCAGAGTTTGAAGATAGGCCTTGAAATACATCCACAGGTACACCTCCAATTGACTCAAATTATGTCAATTAGCCTATCAGAAGCTTCTAAAGCCATGACATCATTTTCTGGAATGTTCCAAGCTGTTTAAAGGCACAGTCAACTTAGTGTATGTAAACGTCTGACCCATTGGTATTGTGATACAGTGAATTATAAGTGAAATAATCTGTCTGTAAACAATTGTTGGAAAAATTACTTGTGTCATGCACAAAGTAGATGTCCTAACCAACATGCCAAAACTATAGTTTGTTAACAAGAAATGTGTTTATTGGTTGAAAAAACGAGTTTTAATGACTCCAACCTAAGTGTATGTAAACTTCCGACTTCAACTGTATAAATAGGCCTATGTGTATTATTATAACGTCACCATCTTTACTGCAAAAAGAAATACAACCATAACTTTAAACTACATAGTCATTTGACAGTGGTAACGAACTATCCATTGTTCAGCACAGTAATGATAAAACAGGACCATGTTTGCAAAACAAGTGTTTCTGAGCTTATGTCAATATTACACAGGTAAGCTAACGGTTACAGAAATCAGGAATACAGCCAGGCTCTATAGACCTCTATATCGATATGAGTGACTGTGTTGAACACACCAAAAGTTGAAGGAAATAAAGGCAGGCACCACATTACTACAAGACAAATCGCTCAATCAAGCATGGCGGTCTTGTAAGCCAATCAAGCATGGCGGTCTTGTAAGCCAATCAAGAATGACGGTCTTGTAAGCACATCAAGCATGACGGTCTTGTAAGCCAATCAAGCATGGCGGTCTTGTAAGCCAATCAAGCATGACGGTCTTGTAAGCCAATCAAGAATGACGGTCTTGTAAGCACATCAAGCATGACGGTCTTGTAAGCCAATCAAGCATGACCGTCTTGTAAGCCAATCAAGCATGACGGTCTTGTAAGCCAATCAAGCATGATGGTCTTGTAAGTTTAAAAGCAAAGCTTTCATATTAAAAGGTAGTGGAATGGGACTAGTGTGATGTGTGAAGAATCCAATACTTGAACTTGTATGCCGAACAAATCACATTATTGTGGGACCACCTCCTCTAAGAGTATGGATTCAGCTGTTTGAGAAGGTTTGAATCCTAAGCAACCTGCCTACACATTGTTGGAAGTACAATAGACCAACATAGCTACTGTAGTAGGTCACAGCTGTGTGCTGGAAAACCTTGGAAGCGGATGGGTGTGGTAGGCATTGTGGTGCTCATGTGAATGTCCTGTGTTTTTTGGCTTCAGACCAATGCCTGCTTCACACTTTACCTATTTTATTTTTATTTTTATATATGTTCCTGCACTGTACCTTTGAAACAGTGACTCATAACGCAAGCCCTAAGTCTATATAGTTTACAGCAGGGCTGTACACACCCTGGTCTCTCAGCATCACCGCTTTTCTTATTGTCACTATGATTTCTTGGAATGGGTGGTTAAACTCTTATATCAGCGCTAAGGAGGGTGACCTATCCCACAAGGTGATTATGACCCATATTAACTATCACAAGACGCATCCCAGGATGCATTGCTTGGACCCAGGGTCTGCTCTTCTACAAAGGAATGTGATCAATTCAAGGACTGCCATGTGTATGCGGAAATACCTTTCATATGTCCTCTATTAATTTGGTCTATTTTACATAATATATATATATATATATATATATATATATATATATATATATATATATATATATACTTTTTTTTATTAAACACTTATACATCTTTACTGTGTCATATTTGTTATGCTTTTACATGTTCAAATGGGATGTACACATAACATATACAATCCATTTGCTAACATAGCACACACATATTTGACAACATTGGTTGTAAATTGAAAAACAACAACAATGTATTTAAAGCTACAACACACAGACAGACACTACCCTGCTAGGTAGGTTTTGCTCATAACATTTTCTTTACAATATGTTTACATTTGCGTCATTTAGCAGACGCTCTTATTCCAGAGCAATTTACAGTTAGTGAGTGCATACATTATTTTTTTTCATACTGGCCCCCGTGGGAATCGAACCCACAGCCCTGGCGTTGCAAACGCCATGCTCTACCAACTGAGCTACATCCCTGCCGGCCATTCCCTCCCCTACCCTGGACGACGCTGGGCCAATTGTACGCCGCCCCATGGGGCTCCCGGTCGCGTCCGGCTACGACAGAGCCTGGATTCGAACCAGGATCTCTAGTGGCACAGCTAGCACTGCCTTAGACCACTGTTCAAACAAGTGTGTTTGTTAGGTTCTGAACGAACTGAGTAAAAACTCAGACTGGACACCTAGAAAAAGCTCAAACCAAGTTTATTCACCCACTAGGTCATACAGCTGCAAAGACACAACATGATTACACAAGCACACAAACACATATATTTATAACCTTCTAATAGGCATGGTCAACTCCTCACCCATCTAGACAACCAATACATCTCTGTTGCTAGGCAGGAATTTAATTGGTTCATCTCACTGGTGTAGTCACAGTCCTGCCTGTTACTGAAACCTTCGTGGACGTGGAATGTACAGTTGAAGTCAGAAGTTTACACACACTTAGGTTGGAGTCATTAAAAATGTATTTACAACCACTCCACACATTTCTTGGTAACAAACTATAGTTTTGGCAAGTCGGTTAGGACATCTACTTTATGCATGACACAAGTAATTTTTCCAACAATTGTTTACAGACAGATTATTTAACTTATAATTTACTGTATCAAAATTCCAGTGGGTCAGAAGTTTACATACACTAAGTTGACCGTGCCTTTAAAAAACTTGGAAAATTCCAGAAAATGATGTCATGGATTTAGAAGCTTCTGATAGGCTAATTGACATCGTTTGAGTCAATTGGAGGTGTACCTGTGGATGTGTACCACGTGCATCTGTACAAACAATAGTACGCAAGTATAAACACACAAAGCGTGTGCGAGCAAGGAGGCCTACAAACCTGACTCAGTTACACCAGCTCTGTCAGGAGGAATGGGCCAAAATTCACCCAACTTATTGTGGTAAGCTTGTGGAAGGCTACCCGAAATGTTCGACCCAAGTTAAACAATTTAAAGACAATGCTTTCAAATACTAATTGAGTGCAATTGAGTGCATGTAAATTCTGACCCACTAGGAATGTGATGAAAGAAATAAAAGCTGAAATAAATCATTCTCTCTACTATTATTCTGACATTTCACATTCTTAAAAATAAAGTGGTGATCCTAACTGACCTAAAACAGGGAATTCTTACTTGGATTAAATGTCAGGAATTGTGAAAAACGGAGTAGAAATGTATTTGGCTAAGGTGTATGTAAACTTCCAACTTCAACTGTATGAGTTAGATAGTACTACAGTAAGGGAGACATTGTGGATCCTCCCAGAAGTTTCTTCTCACTTCATCTGTTGATTTAACCTCGAAAACACATTCCTCACACATCCCTAGTTCAGCAGCCTTATCAGAGACTAACAATTACCTTTCACCTCTCTTCTCAGAAACATGGAACAGAATTTGTAACTTCTCCTCTTAGTAACTTTCCATATTCCTAGTTCATTGACCCCGACATATACATTCCTTATACATGTAAAGTAATTCATGCATTCTATATAAATAAAAAAATAATAATGTGTTCTAGTATGGTAACATGAAACAGTACATTTTAAGCTAGATTCTAACAAGTGTTACCCACAATCGCTTAGGTAAGCAATGTTCACCAATCACCAATAAATAATGTCCAGCTGTGGATGAAATAACAACGCTCACAACGCATTTTATAGCATTGGTCTAAAGCACTGCCTCAATCATTTGGAAACAGACCTTGCATATTTCAGCTTTCTTGTTAAGAAAAATACATTTTCCGACAACATTTTTGAATATGAATATTTTAAATACTGTAATGTTACTGTGCTTGCACAGGATCTTTAACACGTAACTATTTTTTTTTTTTATCTGAAAAAAGTCTACAAATAATATTACAATAATAGGTTATTCGGACACTTTTAGAAGGATTATAATGAACTAATTATCCGTTTTAAAATACAAATTCGATTAACAATATTAACAAACAAACCACACACATGATCGGCTGATCTTGTGTTTAGACTAGCTGACAGCAGATAGCTAGCATAGCTTGGTGATAGCTGCAGCTGGATTATCCTATTTAGCTGATATTTCTCTGTCAAATCAGTTATGGTAAAATAGCAAGATACAGTGTCTGGAATGTATTTCATAAGACACTCGTTCTAGAACACCTTGGTACGAAAGTAGCTTGCAACTTAGTTTCGACATTCATCACCTCATGTAAATACATGTTACCATGCAAACGGTATTAACTGTGAGGTTGAAAATCCCACCACCCTACTCCACATATCTAGTCCTACCTCAGGCCAAGAGCCTGAAAGGACGGGACACCACCACTCAACACACCCTGTAACTCAGAGGAGGCTGGTGGGGGGAGCTATAGGAGGATTGGCTCATTGTAATGGCTGGAATGGAATTCATGGAACGGTATCAAACATCAAACATATGAAAACCACGTTTGACTCTGTTCCATGAATTCCATTCCAGCCATTACAATGAGCCCATCCTCCTATAGCTCCTCCCACCAGCCTCCTCTGCTGTAACTCTTCAGACGTCAAATCTCGTACACCTAAATACTTCTCTGCAGCTGCCACCACATCCTCAATTTTCAGCGACTTACATTCCATCCCTGCAGTACAGTTGATAACCATTGTCTAATCTTACTAAAGCATATATCACTTGTTGGCCTATCCCTCTGTACTGGTACAGATCTACTACTCACACCACTCCTCTCAAGATCCCCCCTGACCCATCTTCCTATACTTTCTTCACTGCCTCAGCATACGACAACTTCTGCACTACTCTTACCCTGGAAACCTCAATCTGCCTCTCTCGCACGGGACACTTCTGATCCCCAGCCCCATGGGCACCCCTATAATTAACACATACCGCTTCTTTCTCCAATGCTACACATTCCTTCCATGACCTTCTGCACACTTCTCACACCTAGGACCCTCCCTCCTACACACTGTTGCCAAAATGCCCATAAGCTTGACACCTGTAACAACGTAATGTATTCGGCACAAAAGTTTGTACGGGATAACTTATATATCCCAACATCACTTTGTTGGGCAAATACTAAACATCAAAACTCACACCACCCTGTCTGCGTCGCACCAAATGACGAACATCACAAACACCGGGAATCTTTGCCTTCAGTTGATCAACTTAAACATTAACCGCTACGCCAGTAATCACTCCTTTCAATGGCGCCCTTTTCTTGATAGCAAAACAATTCACATCTCTTTTCCCCATTCGTTTAACACGGAGCGCCTGCTCCCGCTGACCAGCAGAAACACAAACAATTATCACAAGACCCCTTCTGGTTCCCCTCACCGATTCCACAGCACCCAACTCTGTTTTCACCCACCCTGAAACCACAAATGGATCAGCCAAAAGGCAAGGGTCCACTTTTTCCAAAAACTTCACTCCTATTGTCACAGACTCATCTTTATCCTGACCCTCAGTGGAGCCTCGGGCTCCGAGAACTTCACCACATTAAAATCGCCCTCACTCACTTCCATTTCTCCTCCTGTCTTCAACTCACTCTACTTACACTTTCTACCATTCTTCTTCAACAAACCATCTCCCTTTTCCCTGCCATGTTTAACTGATTCATGCTCACCCTCTTCCTCCTTCTCTCTCTTTGACCTCCTCTGCCACCATTTTTTCCCCCTCCATTCCTCCTCTGTCTTACATTGTCTCCTCATGATAATGTTGTTCTTCTGACATACATCTCGTTCTGCCATTCCCCTCGCTACCTCCTCCCTCCTCCAGGCCATCAAATCAAAGGCACTCCTTCAATATTTGTTTTTGAGAAAACTGAAAACCGTGTCAGTTTGTCACTTCCACGAGGTTGGAGTAATAACATGTTCAACTACGAATCTTTAGATTTAGAGAAACTTAACAACTAAGGAATAATTTTTAACTTCTGTCATTGACTTCTCCCAAAACACATGCAGTAGCATCTTCCTCCAGGGTCCCTTCATTGTTGTTCATGTGAATGCGCTATGCGCTTAAAATCAGTAAAATGTTAAATGTACTTCTACGGTGACCTCTAAACTAAACAAGAAAACCGCATTATCACGCAGCCGGCATCAACATTTGCTAGCTTGCTTGTTTGTTTACGTTGTATCCAATGTAACAGCGTGAGCAACTAGCTAGTGCTAGCAATTCATTCAACAATTAATTATTCTTCTTTAGTGGGTTTATCGGCGGTTGGCATCCAACGTTAAGGTGCATTACCGCCACCTGCTGCACTGGAATGTGGGCCAGAGACAGGGAGAAACTAAATCCTACCTGCTAACCCTGTTTCTTTTTAAAAGATAACACAATATTACGACGTTCTACTTAGTATACTCTTTAAACTCATTTCCTGTATCCTCTTCTCCCTCATACTGGATCTCAGCCTCCCTCTTTGCCTCTCATTACTGGATCTCAGCCTCCCTCTTTGCCTCTCATTACTGGATCTCAGCCTCCCTCTTTGCCTCTCATTACTGGATCTCAGCCTCCCTCTTTGCCTCTCATTACTGGATCTCAGCCTCCCTCTTTGCCTCTCATTACTGGATCTCAGCCTCCCTCTTTGCCTCTCATTACTGGATCTCAGCCTCCCTCTTTTCCTCTCATTACTGGATCTCAATATACTCTTTAAACTAATTTCCTGTATCCCCTTCTCCCTCATACTACATCTCATCCTCTCTCTTTCCCTCTCATACTGCCCACACTGCATCAGTACATGCTCCGCTATCTCTGTTTCCAGGGAATAATCACACTTTCCTGTTGGATGCTTCCCTATCACATTTAAAGTCTTATTCAACCGGCTGTCTCCCAACCTTAGTCTTGTAAAAATGTCCCCCTCTCATCTGTCTCCTCCTGCCGCTGTCCCCTCCCCGACATTCCTCTGCCATTAGTATCTCTATTCCATTGCTCCTGACATCTCTGCACCATCACTGTCCATATCAAGCTTTTTGCCTCTGCCTTGCTCATTGAAACTACAACATCAACATTCCCACTACTAAGTGCTTGTTTAGCCTGTTCATCTACTGCCTCATTCCCCTCCACCCCGACATGGGCTGGTAGCCAAGTAAATCTTATCTGAATACCCATCTGTCTAACCCTGCTATGGGTTTGTAGTACCTCATAAAGCAGGTCTTGTCTACTACGTGAGCTAAAGGACTGCAGACTCATCAACACTGCACATGAATCAGAGCAAATAACTACTCTGTCTGCCTTGACTTCCTCCACCCACTGCAAGGCCAACAGTATGACCATCAGCTCCACCGTATATACAGCCAGATGATCTGTAATACGTTTCCTGACTGCCACCCCACATTCCTGCACTACAAATGCTGACCCAGTACGTCCTGTCCTTGGATCTTTTGAACCATCTGTGTAAATGGCCACAATCAATCAAATTAATTTTTAAAGCCCTTTTTACATTTTAGTCATTTAGCAGACGCTCTTATCCAGAGCGACTTACAAATTGGTGCATTCACCTTATGGTAGCCAGTGGGACAACCACTTTATAATTATTTTATTTTTTAAATTCTAATTTTTTAAATCTTAAATTTTAGAGTATATTTAAAATTTTCATTTGTTTTTTATATATATATATATATATATATATATTTTTTTTTTTTCATACAATTTTTCTGTTTTTTTTTCATTGTTGTTTCAAATTGTTGAAACCTCTTTCCACGGTAGTTGTCACAGAAATTTCAGGTATGGTAAAGGTAGCTTAGTGGGTAAGAGAGTTGTGCCGGTACCCGAAAGGTCGCTGGTTCTAATCCCCGAGCCAACTAGGTGAAAAATCTGTCGATGTGCCCTTGAGCAAGGCACTTAACCCTAATTGCTCCTGTAAGTTGCTCTGGATAAGAGCGTCTGCTAAATGACTGTAATGTAAATATTCATACTATTAAAAACCGTGATTGCCGATGATGTTGACAACCCTTCATTTTCAAACCGTGATACCGATTGTGAGTAAAAAATGCGTAGACTTAATTCATCTAATTTAACATTCTGTTATAGCATCATCATCACATGGTTTGCATATGAATAGCCATCGGTATAGATTGTTTACAGTGAATGTTAGATAGTTTATTACTAGCTACAGCACAGTGAAGGTTAGATTGTTTATTAGTAGCTACAGAACAGTGAATGTTAGATGGATAGTTTATTACTAGCTACAGCACAGTGAAGGTTAGATAGGAAAATTTGCTGCCTTTTGCAAGCTTTTAGGCGATTTGAATGAACCTGAGTGTAATGATGAAACGTCATAGTATTGTGTGGACAGAGGTAGAGTTACTGGGATGATTAGTTTGGGGCCATGAAGTCTATTTTCTTTGTGTCAAAGTAGATGAATGATGTTTAGGGTAGTGTGATTGATGGACAGGATGTAGTGACCTGGGGGCAAAAGGTAATAATAACAGAGACAGGGAGGCCTATGATGGTTTCCAGATGGATGTGAAAGGAAGATAACCAAGGGTATATAAAGGAGATTCTTTCCTTTGTTAGTTAGTTGGAAATAGCAAATGGCAAAGCTCTGTCCTTTTGGTGTCTCTAACCCGGTACCGATCATTACATATTTGCATTAACTTTCTACAAAGTGTCTCAGTATATCCTTGCATCCTTGATTCTTTGATCACCCGAGAAACTCATCGTAACAGATTGGCGTCTTAACGAACAGGATACGGTTTGCAGCTCAACTAACAGGTAAGCAGACTTTCATTTTATTATTATGTTAAAATCTGCTTTTCTGTGGTAAAGCTGAACTGTAACGAACGTTTAAAGTTCTATATTTTGAAGGGGGACGATGAGCGGTGTTGAGCGATTTTAAGGGATGTAAGGACAATATCAAGTTGGGACTATTACATGGTGTTATGATTCAAAATAAAAATAGGGTATGGTCGAAGTAGAGAGATAAGATTATATTACAAAGAGAGTGGGATAGATACCCTTGAAGTAAGCTTAAATACATCATAAAATAAGTGGGCGGACGACACCCTTAATGTAAAATACATTATAAAGATAGTGTTGTTTTTTTTGTCCCGTAGTGTTTAAGACATTATAAAACAATAGGTTACGGACCTTTTTAGATGTGGAAGGACATCATATAATGAAGAGATAATAAATAAGTGATGAAATACTCAAAAGGGCCCAGGAGATGGAGCCAATGACATGTAACATTTGAATCATGACACCAAACACTAAATAAGGTAACGTAATTTTGATAAGATCAAGGTCGAAATGTTATGCAAAACATTTAATTACTAACATTGTATAAACTAATATACACGAGAATGGGGGAGTCAAGTCAGTATACCGAATACGGGCAAGACAGTGACAATAAAGAATAAATCAGAGCTAGATTTACCCAGAAGGGAAAGGAAGGCTATGACAAAATTATTACAAACAAATCCGCATCTCAAACATATCTCTTTTAAAAATATAGAGAATCAAACACCGCGTGATTGGATGTTAATTAAATTAGGTTTTTTTTGGAACCATATCTTAGTGGACAGATAATGAATATCCTCTGGATGGTAGTTTTAGAAGGGATAAATTACAAGTAGCAAGGTAATATATAGTTGATAATACAGCGATAAGCAACCCGAAATGGGATTTAGATTACATGAAAGAAGTATGTACAGCATGGGATTTAATGAGTGCACAAAGGCCGGTAAATATAATGAGGAAGGAGGAAAAATCTGTAAGGAAATTACGTAATTTGGCAATGGAGCAAAATAATTTAACTTATGAAAAGGCTCAGTCCATAGAGGCTATTAAAGGATTGGAAAGTATTAAAGGAATTTATCCAAAATTAGCGATCTCTATTGAGCCTCCAGCATATAGTATTGAAGTAGAAGAGGATAGCGACATATATGATTGGTTATTCATAGAATCTTATGAAAGTCAGGATTTAAAAAAATATCTATTCCTAAAATTAGGTCAATATATATGTTTCCCATAGTCAAAATAGATAATTTGGAAATTAGACGGTGGCGAGAGGAATGCAGAGAGTTGTGGTTAAAACATTTTGGTAAAGCTTGTGAGACAGCAGAAAGAAGGTTTAAAGGTCATACAGGACGAATAAACATTGAAAAAATTTGATATACTAGAGAGTGTTTAGAAAGTGAATATAAAATGATATTTAAAATACTCAAACAAAAGCCTGAGGTTGATTGCAGCGATAGTTTAGCAAATAAAATTATGGAATTCCTCATTGAAGCAATAGAACGGTACCAAATACAAAAAAAAAGATTACACTTAACCCAAACTCAGCCGTACAACCAAAATATATTAAAGGGGTTTTGTCTTGTATTTTAGAAAGAGAGATAGAAAATATTTGTAAAAGAGTTGAATGGAGAGTGGATGATTTAGCAAGTAGAGATAGGTATAGAGAAGAAGAAGAGGATAATAGTTAGGAAGAAATAATGGCACCACTTTTAGTAATGGAACATAGAGTCTTAGATAAGCCACTTATGTTAGCAGAAATTTCTCAAATTATAAAAGATGCGCCGCAACCATTGGTAAATCTATTAGGATTTATGAATTGGTGGCGCACAGCTTTAATGCATGGGTCGATGAGTGGTAAAGACGTAAGATACATTCTAAATACTCTAATGCCAAATGTTAACATGGAAGCATTGATAACTTCCTGCCATCCAGGACCTCTATACCAGGCGGTGTCAGAGGAAGGCCCTCAAAATTGTCAAAGACTCCAGCCACCCTAGTCATAGACTGTTCTCTCTGCTACCGCACGGCAAGCGGTACCGGAGTGCCAAGTCTAGGTCCAAAAGACTTCTCAACAGCTTCTACCCCCAAGCCATAAGACTCCTGAACAGCTAATCATGGCTACCCGGACTATTTGCACTGCCCCCCCACCCCATCCTTTTTACGCTGCTGCTACTCAGTTAAGTATTTATGCATAGTCACTTTAACTCTACCCACATGTACATATTACCTCAACTACCTCAACTAGGCGGTGCCCCCGCACATTGACTCTGCAACGGTACCCCCCTGTATATATAGCCTCCCTACTGTCACTTTATTTTATTCTGCTCTTTTTTTCTCAACACTTTTTTTGTTGTTGTTTTATTCTTACTTTTTTTGTTTAAAATAAATGCACTGTTGGTTAAGGGCTGTAAGTAAGCATTTCACTGTAATGTCTGCACCTGTTGTATTCGGCGCATGTGACCAATAACATTTGATTTGATTTGATTTGAACTTCATGTGAGACTTTATCATATGATAATGATGGACCAGTAGACGGTAATACCCCAGAAAATAGATTTCCGTGGTTGAGTATGGATCACAAGGAAACGCACATAGAGGAACTTAAAATATTCTTAAAAGAACATGCTAGTCAGGAAATAGATGTTTCCCAATTGTTAAATTGTAAGCATAAACCAAATGAAACAATGTCTGAATACGCCACACGTTTTCAAAAAAACATGGAGAGAGGACGCTAAATTGGAAATAAATGATGCGGAGGACACTTTTTTCGTAAGCATGTTTTTGAATGGCTTGGACCAAGTGTCTGCATATACAATTAAACTAGCAACACCTGAAATATACACAGTCAGACCTTTACAGCTATTAAACCAGATTAGGGAATTAGAGGCGGTAGGATTATTCAATGAGCATAAACCTACAATTCAGGCAATGCAATTTCCCCAATACAAACCGCAGGATAAACAGGTACCATATCAGCAGCAGGCGAATGGGCAATTCGTGCCCTATAATACTAATCGAGGTAGAGGCAGGTTTAATGGTAATTCCAGAGGAGGAAGAAGGAAGTTTAATAGAGATGAGGGTACTTGTAACTATTGCAAACAATGGGGACATTGGTGGAAAGATTGTACCGTTCGATTAATGGATGAGAATAGACGGGAATATGGTGATAGAGAGAGGGGGAATTGGAATCCGGATAAACCGCAACCTAATTCCCAAAATAACCCTAGAGTTGAAAATCCGGGGAATTTATTGTGGGGACAATGACATAGAACTCCGATAGACAGGAAAGAAGTTAAATACATGATAAATGCGCCACAATTGCATATTTCGGACAACCCATTAGAAATACTACAGTTAAATGTATGTGTATCTGGTAAAATAATCCCATTTTTAATTGATACAGGGGCAACTATGTCATGTTTACGGCAACAAGATGTAAAGTGTCTTTTAAGCACTCAGAAGGTCCAGTCTATCGGAATTAGTGGAACTACGCAAATTGATCCTATAACTTTACCATTGCAAATTGAATTGGATGATAGTAATTTTCAACATGAATTTATAGTCAGCGCT
This sequence comes from Coregonus clupeaformis, assembly GCF_020615455.1. Classification (NCBI taxonomy): domain Eukaryota; kingdom Metazoa; phylum Chordata; class Actinopteri; order Salmoniformes; family Salmonidae; genus Coregonus; species Coregonus clupeaformis. The sequence continues at coordinate 49,739 of NW_025535867.1, read as the reverse complement.
TCGACTCCGATGGCGTTAATGGGAAGAGACCTTCTTAGTAAACTTAATGCGACCATGTTTTGCTCACCAGAGAGCATGGAGGTACACATTCCGCCGAGTTCTGCATATAAATTATTCTCTAATAGCACTCAACGTACATACTTGACGAAAACTACATTGATTAAGGCAGTTTGTGTCAAAATTATTTACTTTTGAAGGGATAAAAAGATTATCTTCTTGCCATGCAAGTGGTCCTCTGTAGCTCAGCTGGTAGAGCACAGCGTTTGTAATCCCAAGGTAGTGGGTTCGATCCCCGGGACCACCCATACATCAAAATGTATGCACGCATGACTATAAGTCACTTTGGATAAAAGCGTCTCCTAAATGCCATATTAATATTATTATGCGGCTGCAATGTTAATTTCAATTAAGATTGTAAATATGCCTTTTTCGGATAAAGTAATTGAGGTGGATAAAAAAAATGCAGGAAATTCCACAACGTTTTTTTATATCACCACACGGCCTGTTATTATTATGGAAATATGCTTCGAATAATATTGTTCCTTTTGTATGCGCAGTAAGAAATGATTTTAGCGATGTTAGTGCTTTGGTTAATTCGTTTAATAAATATATAATTTTATCTCCGACAGGGGAGGAGCGAAACAAGGGTTATATTATCTGGTCTTATGGTTTGGAGCCAAAGCATTTGTTTTGTTAAAGATGTACAGATAGACGTTAAACCATTGATTAGTATAGATAAGGAAAATGCCATAACTTTATGTCCACCATGCATGTTGAGTGGGGTACCATCTTCGTTATGGGCTTTACATGCTAATCATGTGGGGTTAATTGATGTTCCGCCTTATGAGGCAAAGATTGATCCAAATAAGTATCCAGTATTTATTTAACAATATCCTTTATCTAAGGAAAAAGAAGAGGGAATTAGTCCTATTATTGACAGTTTGTTAAAACAAGAGGTGGTTGACAAAGGCATGTCACTGAAAAATACGCCTATAAACCCGATTTTAAAACCAAGAAGTAAGAAATATCGATTTACGCAGGATTTCAGGAAAATTAACGAGGCAATAATACCGGTATCTCCGATTGTGCCTGATGTTAATTCAATATTAACAGCTTTGCCTGCTAATTCTAAATGGTATACTGTTGTTGATTTATGCTCGGCCTATTTCTCCATTCCTGTACACGAAAACACACAGCCTTTGTTTGCTTTTACATTTAAAGGGGAACAATATATTTGGCGTCGTCTACCAATGGGATTTATTGATTCAGCAGCAGTCCATAGTTTAGCGGTTAATAGGCACTTGGCTCAATTGTCTCTCCCATGCAATTCGACGCTTTTACAGTACGTTGATGACATATTAATTGCTTCTTCATGCGAGGAAGAGTGTGCTAAGGATTCAATTGCACTACTCACCCATCTGGCTAATGGGGGTCACAGGGCGTCACTCGCCAAGCTACAGTCTTGTAAGGAGGCTGTCAATCATCTGGGATATATACTACGCAATGGATGTAGATTTTTGTCACCAGAGAGGGTGCAAGCGATCGAAGACATTTAAAGGCCAAGGAATACGACTGGAATGTTGTCTTTTTTGGGACTTGTGAATTATTGCAGACTTTGGTTGGCTGATTATGCAGTGTATGATTCGATACTGCGCTGTGCAACGAAGAAGGATGCTCCTGAGGATATTGTGTGGACTGATGAAATGAAACACTCTTTTCGTCACATCAAGTATCTTTTATGCAATTCTCCAGCACTGGGGTTACCGGATTACAATCTGACATTCCATCTATATGTGTCAGAGGATGGCAGTGTTGTGTCAGCTGTTTTGGCTCAAATGCATGGAGAGGGCATGCGACCTGTTGCTTATTATAGTAAGATGCTACCAATGATTGTTCAAGGTATGGCTCCCTGTTTGAGAGCTGTGGCTGCTGCTGCATTGATGGTTGAAAAATCCCAAACTATTGTGTTAGCACATCCATTGATATTGCACACTTCACACACAGTGAATATAATTTTGTTAAATATAACAACGCAACACATGACTAGCCAAAGGCGTAGCAATTACGAACATATTTTGACGGGAACTCAAAATTTGACTATTTCTACTGCAACACATTCGAACCTAGCTTTGAATCTAAAGGCATTATTACATGGAGTTGAAAACAGTAGAGATGATGAAGATCTCATACATGATTGTCTCATCTAGCGTGAGGGCTGATTTGCAACAGACTGCATTAGATAATAATGCTATGGTTTTGTATTGTGATGGTTCAGCAATGAGACCAGATGATAAAACGGTATTATCAGGATTTTCTGTTGTGGATAATGAAGGACAATGTATTGAAGCATATACAATACCCGTTTCCTCAGCTCAGGCTGCTGAATTAATTGCGTTAACAAGAGCGTGTATTTATGCTGCGGATAAAACTGTAACAATTCGAAATATGCTTTTTCAGTGGCACATGATTTTAGCAAAATTTGGGAAAATATAGGTTTTGTGACTAATGCAGGGAAACATATTCAGCCGATTTAGTTAAAAGTTTAATTAAGGCTATGATGTTACCTGATAACATTGCTATTGTCAAATGTAAAGGTCATTCAAAGGAAGATTCGGAGATAGCAAGAGGGGATAATTTAGCAGATAAATGTGCTCATGATGCAGCTATGTTTGGATCTTTTCCACCATGGATGGAAAAGGAACAAATATCCATACAACTAATTAATCAAGAGAATCCTCCGTTCACATGTGATAATTTAAGGTCTTTTCAGAACCAAGCAATTGATTATGAATTAAAATTATGGGACATGAAGGGTTGTAGGAAGGATGAAAAAGGTTTATGGAAATGTGTCGATGATAGAGTTGCGTTACCGAAGTTAGCTTGTGATTCTGTTATTGCCTATGTTCACGGAGTCACACATATAGGGTACCATGGCGTGACAGCTTATATAAATAAGGTGTTTTTTACTATAGGTTTGGAGAAACAAGTTAGACAATTCATACAAATATGTTTAATTTGTGCTAGATGTAATCCCTGCATCAATCCACCTAAAAGGGAACATTTACCAAAACCCGATGGTCCATTTGAGCAATTACAAATTCATTTTACGCATATGCCAAACTATGAGGGGTATTCATATATTTTGGTAATTGTCGATAGGTTTTCTAAATGGACAGAGTCTTTTGCGACAAGAAAAGAGAATGCTCAAACAGTAGTGAAGTGTCTAATGGTACATATCGTTCCTAGGTTTGGTTTACCTGCGGGTATTGATTCCGATAATGGCACGCCTTTTTACGTCGAGAATAACTAGACAGTTGTCAGCAGCGTTAGGGATGAAGTGGACGCTTCATATTCCTTATTTTCCGCAAAGTTCGGCTCAGGTGGAACGCACTAATAAAACGATTAAGGATAAACTGATGAAAGTACATCTAGAGAGGAGGATTAATTGGTTGGAGACATTACCTTTAGAACTCTTATCAATAAGAGCGATGCCTAATGCGTGTACGGGATTGTCTCCTCATGAAGTGTTGATGGCTAGAGCTTTTCCTCTAGGTGCGCTGATGAAGGAGAATCCAGTTATCCAGCTATGAAAAGCCAACTGAGATTTATTCCTGATTATTATTTGACCATGCTTGTCACTTATGAACATTTTTGAACATCTTGGCATGGTTCTGTTATAATCTCCACCCGGCCAGCCAGAGAACTGGCCACCCCTCATAGCCTGGTTCCTCTCTAGGTTTCTTCCTAGGCTTTCGCCTTTCTAGGAGTTTTTCCTAGCCACCGTGCTTCTACACCTGCATTCTAGCTGTTTGGGGTTTTAGGCTGGGTTTCTGTACAGCACTTCGAGATATTAGCTGATGTAAGAAGGGCTATATAAAATAAAATTGATTGATTGATTGGTGGATATGACACAGCTACAGGAATTGCAACCAAATTATGTTAAACATTTGTTTTCTTTTGTTTCCAAATATTCTCAACAGGTAATCGATTCCTTTCCTTCACCAGGGGAGAAACCGATACACCATTTTCAACCAGGAGATTCTTGTTCTGGTACGAAGTTTAAAACCTGTGGTTATACAAGGAGAGCCACGTTATGGATGTCCAACACAGGTTCTTCTGGTGACACGTACAGCGGTTAAGTTAAGGCTAGTGATTGACAATTCTGAGATGAGGGAGAAGATGGTTAAGGACAATACCGACTTCAGCAAATCTGACAATGAAAATAGAAGGTTAAATCATGACTATATGAACAATAATGTAAACATGAGACTTAGCGACAAGGAACAGCACCCTGAGCGTACACAGAGACAGGTTAGTCAGACCGACCAGCACCCTGAGCGTACACAGAGACAGGTTAGTCAGACGGACCAGCACCCTGAGCGTACACAGAGACAGGTTAGTCAGACGGACCAGCACCCTGAGAGTACACAGAGACAGGTTAGTCATACGGACCAGCACCCTGAGCGTACACAGAGACAGGTTAGTCAGACCGACCAGCACCCTGAGCGTACACAGAGACAGGTTAGTCAGACGGACCAGCACCCTGAGCGTACACAGAGACAGGTTAGTCAGACGGACCAGCACCCTGAGCGTACACAGAGACAGGTTAGTCAGACGGACCAGCACCCTGAGCGTACACAGAGACAGGTTAGTCAGACGGACCAGCACCCTGAGCGTACACAGAGACAGGTTAGTCAGACGGACCAGCACCCTGAGCGTACACAGAGACAGGTTAGTCAGACGGACCAGCACCCTGAGCGTACACAGAGACAGGTTAGTCAGACTGACCAGCACCCTGAGCGTACACAGAGACAGGTTAGTCAGACCGACCAGCACCCTGAGCGTACACAGAGACAGGTTAGTCAGACGGAACCAGCACCCTGAGCGTACACAGAGACAGGTTAGTCAGACGGACCAGCACCCTGAGAGTACACAGAGACAGGTTAGTCAGACGGACCAGCACCCTGAGCGTACACAGAGACAGGTTAGTCAGACGGACCAGCACCCTGAGCGTACACAGAGACAGGTTAGTCAGACTGATGGATACATAGAAATGGAGGCGATGGAACACGTTCCTGTATCTGAGAATGACATGCATTGTTTATATTATCCTCTCAGAGCTGCAGGGAGTAAAAGCCTTTTTATGTTAATAATGTTACTTTTGTGAATGATCCAATTACATGGCCAGCGACTTTACCTGAAGATAAGAATGCTGACTTGGTAGAGAATGAGGAAATTATTATTTATGAGAATATGGATTCACAAGTGAATTCTATGCACCCCATAGCGTCTAATTTGTGGTACAAAACACTTAAGCAGAAAGTTAGAAAATTGACTCAAAATTCATGTTATGTGTGTTCACTGATTCCAAAATCGACGGAGGATTTATTTCCCTATTGGGCGGTTCCTCTGCAGGGATCAGAAGGATTACCAACCCTATGCATTATTGCTTATCAACACGTATTGAACACTCATTCTGAGATGGGATCACAATCAGTCAGATCGATAATTTTGCCGAATAACATTTACCTTGGTAAAACTAATAACGTGATCATCAAGGATGATGGGATTCTTCACAAGATATCTGTAAGACAGGAGAATGGTAGGGATTCGAATACGTTTCATTCAACCATTTTTGCGATTCAGGAACATTTGCCATCTATTACTATGATAAGCATATAATTCAAGTACCTAGTGATTTATCAATTGTACCCACTAAAGTCTCAGCTATGGTAAATGCGTCTTCTGTATTTGATGTTGTGCATAAAAGGAAGACAGAGAGGAGAGTTATCAGTAAATAGATAAAGGGAAGGCAGAGAGGAGATTACTAACATGCCAGTTACTTTCAGCTAGAGATGTGTCAGTTAATGTTACTGCAAGGAGGGGGAGGAATAATTATCCTTCTTTGTCATCTCGTTCCAGTTTAGATTCCATTGATAATGTTGATTTGAGGACAAGGAATGTTAAGGTGGAATTGTATGACATGGAATGAAGGTTTACAGGAAGAAGAGGTGGACAGATGGCGATCTCAGTCGATCAGATAGATCCCCCGGGTGACCGGTGATAAGCTTGGGGGTCCCTCTGACTGCGCGTGGATGAAGAAGACAGATGTTTTTGTTATTTTTATAGTCATGTGTATAGATCATAACATCTATGTAACTTGGTGTTGGTTATGTTTGATTGTGGTGTAGTGATGATGTCATTATGGTAACAATTTATTTAAATCTATGTTTTTTTTTTGGGGGGGGTTGCATGTCTCAGAAAAAGGGGTTATTTTAAAAGGGGGGGTGATGTCTATGTGGGATTTTTCCTTATATATAAAAATAAGGTTTTGACTACATAGATTATTAGCATGAATATATAGTAGTTAATTATGTGTTTATCTTTTACTCAGACTGAGTTTATAGAGGTTTGAGAGGTTTGATATCGCATAAGATAGATGACTGAGAATGTATACCTTTGTTGATTAAATATATGAAGAATGAAGTTGGATTCAGGATATAGAAGGTAGAAGGGGATTCATTCTCAGTTATCTAGCATAGTTTAGGATCTAGTCAGAGACACATGTACTACTGATTGGAGAATAATCCATTTTATATAGAATGTATATGTGAATTGGTGGAGTTAAGTGAGGTCACTTATCACAAAATAATAAAAAAAAAGGATTGTAATGATGAAACGTCATAGTATTGTGTGGACAGAGGTAGGATAATTACTGGGATAATTAGTTTGGGGCCATGAAGTCTACATTCCTTGTGTCAAAGTAAATGAATGATGTTTTGGGGTAGTGTGATTGATGGACAGGATGTAGTGACCTGGGGGCAAAGGGCAATATTAACAGAGACAGGGAGGCCTATGATGGTTTCCAGATGGATGTGAAAGGAAGATAACCAAGGGTATATAAAGGAGATTGTTTCCTTTGTTAGTTAGTTGGAAATAGCAAACGGCAAAGCTCTGTCCTTTGGTGTCTCTAACCCGGTACCGATCATTAAATATTTGCATTAACTTTCTACAAAGTGTCTCAGTATATCCTTGCATCCTTGATTCTTTGAACACCCGAGAAACTCATCATAACACTGAGTTAGTTTGGAATGAGTTTGTTGGGAAAGTGCATTAGTGAGGTCAGGCAATGATGTTGGGCGATTAGGCCTGGCTCGCAGTCGGCGTTCCAATTCATTCCAAAAGTGTTAGATGTGGTTGAGGTCAGGGCTCTGTGCAGGCCAGTCAAGTTCTTCCACACCGATCTCGACAAACAATTTCTATATGGTCCTCGCTTTTTGTACAGGGGCATTGTCATGCTGAAACAGGAATGGGCCTTCCCCGAACTGTCGCCACAAAGTTGGAAGCACAGAATCGTATAGAATGTAATTGTGTGCTGTAGAGTTAAGATTTCCCTTCACTGGAACTAAGGGGCCTAGCCCGAACCCATGAAAAACAGCCCCAGACTATTATTCCTCCTCCACCAAACTTTACAGTTGCCACTATGCATTGGGGCAGGTAGCGCATGGTGGTGCGGCTGATTGGCCATGGAAATCCATTTCATGAAGCTCCCGACGAACAGTTATTGTGCTGACGTTGCTTCCAGAGGCAGTTTGGAAGTCGGTAGTGAGTGTTGCAACCGAGGACAGACGATTTTTACACGTTACACGCTTCAGCACTCGGCAGTCCCGTTCTGTGAGCTTGTGGCCTACCACTTCGCGGCTGAGCCGCTGTTTACCTCTTATACGTTTGTACTTCACAATAACAGCACTTACAGTTGACCGGGGCAGCTCTTGCAGGGCAGAAATTTGACGAACTGACTTGTTCGAAAGTTGGCATCCTATGACTGTGCCACTTTGAAAGTCACTGAGCTCTTCAGTAAGGACATTCTACTGCCAATGTTTGTCTATGGAGATTGCATGGCTGTGTGCTCGATTTTATACACCTGTCAGCAACGGGGTGTGGCTGAAACAGACGAATCTGCTAATTTGAAAGGGGTGTCCACATACTTTTGTATACACAGCGTAGCTAAAATGTGCCAGGGCCCCAGCACCACTTTGTATAACACAGATGCCAATGGCTCTGTTAGTTAGTGATAGAAAAACACGCTAACAGCCTAATAGAGACATTTGGCATCTTCAGTATGCCACAAATTAGTAAAAAAGCATGCCGTGCAAACATTTTCTCCATTTGCCCGCCTTGCGAAAAACAAAGCTGCCAAGAAAAATATTAAGCAGTAGTCCTATTTGTGCAACGATAACGTGCAATAACCTAATAGAGAAACTTGGCTCCCAAAGTACAGCCTACTGCAGAGTGGCTGAGGGTGATTTATCTGTCCAATGCTTATTAACTTCTTCTCTCTTTCCCTTGTTCTCCTAGAGGATCCAGGGTGCACTGCTGCAAAATGGATGATGTCACATCCATGACATCTTCTCGTGTGTGTGTGTGTGTGGTGTGTTGACTGGTACACTGCTATTCAGGATGTGCCACATTGTGAATCGAGACAGCATTCTCTACATTAGAACATTATCTGGGACCACGTAGACGTTCTGTTGTACTGCTGGATAATGGATTAATGTATTGACCATGTATTCATCATTGTTTTTTTAAGTCTTTGATTGTCTCTTCAGCAAGGTGAGTCTTCACGCCGTGACGCCAGCGAGGGCTTTGTGGGTGTCACGTCTCCTCCCGTTGCTCCCCTCCGGCGCTCTGATTCGCCGGGTCTACTGAGCCACCGGTCTGAGTGCACCACCTCGGCAACACCGGAATTGAAACCCAACGCACCCTAATCACCTCCAGCGCACCTGCACCTCATCATCTCATCACCACCCCTATTTAGCCCTGGACTGTTCTGGATGATGTTGTGTGTGATTGTTAAGCTTCGTGTCATTTACTCTCTCTTTGTTATTTATCTTTGTCATTGTTTAAGTAAACCTTGACCTTGTTAATTCCTGCGTCTGCATCCTGCCTCTTCGAATACTCAGTACTCGTCACAGTGGGGTGTAGATGGTGACCTGTTGGATAGGAGGTCTGGCTCTAGGGCTTTGTGGGGTTTGGATGGTGACCTGTTGGATAGGAGATCTGGCTCTAGGGCTTTGTGGGCGGCAGGTAGCTTAATGGTTAAGAGCATTGTGCCAGTAACCGAAAGGTCGCTGGTTCTAATCCCCGAGCCGACTAGGTGAAAAATCTGTCGATGTGCCCTTGAGCAAGGCACTTAACCCTAATTGCTCCTGTAAGTCGCTCTGGATAAGAGCGTCTGCTAAATGACCTTTTTATTTATTTTTTATTTTTTGTGGGGTGTAGATGGTGACCTGTTGGATAGGAGGTCTGGCTCTAGGGCTTTGTGGGGTGTAGATGGTGACCTGTTGGATAGGAGGTCTGGCTCTAAGGCTTTGTGGGGTGTAGATGGTGACCTGTTGGATAGGAGGTCTGGCTCTAGGGCTTTGTGGGGTGTAGATGGTGACCTGTTGGATAGGAGGTCTGGCTCTAGGGCTTGTGGGCTTTGCTCAGTAGTTGTGCTCTAGGAACATCCATGAGTTTACTTTCAGCTTGATTTAACCATGTCTGATTGTAGCCCCCCCTCCTTCTTGTTTACACATGGATGGAGCTTGCTAGCTTACTAACTGTTGTCCAGTTGCTAGTCCACCATCGACTAATAGGGATACTTTTCTTTAGGGCGGGGGGTGGCAACTTTGATGAGCGAGCATTGCGCCTTTTCCTTTCCAATGATGTCTACACATTTTTTAGGTTGCAGCTCTAATCACACCTGAGCACCTTCTACTTCTAATGTAAATTAATTAAAAAATTATAAAGATGTATAAATTCTAATCACACCTTCTACTTCTTTCCAAATGTTTTATTGTTAGACACAAAAGACAACAACTCAGCTCCAAGTGATTAGAATTTTGGAACTCTGTTTTTCCACACATAATAGAGAGATACAGTGCCTTCGGAAAGTATTCAGACCCCTTGATTTGTTACATTCTTATTCTAAAATGTATATATAAAAAATAATCAGCAATCTACACACTACCACATAATGACAAAGCGAAAACAGTTTTTTTTTTGTGCAAATGTATTACAAATATAAAACAGAAATAGCTTATTTACATAAGTATTCAGGCCCCTTTGCTATGAGACTCGAAATTGAGCTCAGGTGCATCCTGTTTCCATGTATCACCCTTGAGATGTTTCTACAAGTTGATTGGAGTCCACCTGTGGTAAATTCAATTGATTGGGCATGGTTTTGGAAAGGCACACACCTGTCCATATAAGGTCCCACAGTTGACAGTGCATGTCAGAGCAAAAACCAAGCCATGAGGTCAAAGGAATTGTCCGTAGAGCTCCGAGACAGGATTGTGTCGAGACACAGATCTGGGGAAGGGTACCAAATCATGTCTACATCATTGAAGGTCCCCAAGAACACAGCGGCCTCTATCATTCTTAAATGGAAGAAGTTTGGAACCACCAAGACTCTTCCTAGAGCTGGCCGCCCGGCCAAACTGAGCAATAGGGGGAGAAGGGCCTTGGTCAGGGAGGTGACCAAGAACCCGATGGTCACCCTGACAGAGCTCTAGAGTTCCTATGTGGAGATTGTAGAACCTTCCAGAAGGACAACTATCTCTGCAGCACTCTACCAATCAGGCCTTTATGGTAGAGTGGCCAGACGGAAGCCACTCCTCATTAAAAGGCACATGACAGCCCGCTTGGAGTTTGCCAAAAGGCACCTAAAGACTCTCAGACCATGAGAAACAAGATTCTCTGTTCTGATGAAACCAAGATCGAACTCTTTGGCCTGAATGCCAAGCGTCACGTCTGGAGGAAACCTGGCACCATCCCTACGGTGAAGCATGGTGGTGGCAGCATCATGCTGTGGGGATGTTTTTCAGTGGCAGGGACTGGGAGACTAGTGAGGATCGAGGGAAAGCTGAACAGAGCAAAGTACAGAGAGATCCTTGATGAAAACCTGCTCCCAAGCGCTCAGGACCTCAGACTGGGACGAAGGTTCACCTTCCAACAGGACAACGACCCTATGCACAGAGCCAAGACAACGCAGGAATGGCTTCCAGACAAGTCTCTGAATGTCCTTGAGTGGCCCAGCCAGACCTGAAAATAGCTGTGCAGTGACGCTCTCCATCCAACCTGACAGAGCTTGAGAGGATCTGCAGAGAAGAATGGGAGAAACTCCCCAAATACAGGTGTGCCAAGCTGGTAGCGTCATACCCAAGAAGACTTGATGCTGTAATCGCTGCCAAAGGTGCTTCAAGAAAGTACTGAGTAAAGGATCGGAATACTTATGTAAATGTCATATTTCACTTTTACCATTTTTTGCTTCGTCATTATAGGATATTGTGTGTAGGTTGATGAGGAAAAAAAAGAAACAATTTAATCCAATTTAGAAAAAGGCTGTAACGTAACACAATGTAGATAAAGTCAAGTGGTCTGACTACTTTCTGAAGGCACTGTATATGTGATCGTATGCAAATGTGAGCAAGGTTTGAAATTATTATGTTTTAGTCAAATATTACATCTGTTTGGTCTTCTTGTGATCAATTTACAGTCTACAAATATTCGGACCCCCCTGACCATCCGCTGAAGACAAAATCAGCCCGCGGCTAATTCTAGAAAAGCTATAGCCTAACTCTCCAGTTATTAGGCCTACTCTATGCTCTGACAGATTGTCACCCTCATGAAACACATCTAAAGTTGTAATTTCAAAGAAGAGTCAATGTGTCAAAAAAAAACGTCTAGCATCTGTTGAAACCTTCTAGGCCTAGTTAACAGACACCACAAACCAGAAAGCTGTTTAGTGGTGACAGTGACACCCCTCTCAGCCCACCGTTTCACATTTGAGGCTTCTAACTCACTCCTGTCATCCAGTCCTGTAGACTGGCTCCAATGCACCAATGAGAATGGGGGAGAGTACAGAGGGACTGAGTTAGTTTTAGCAGTTCTGACTGTCGCCTCGCCCAGCGTTGAGTAAAACTGTCAAGTTTGTCATCTCCATTAGGAGAGGAGTCGGAGACAGACAGAGAGCTGGCAGGACAGAGACCGGATGAACCTCTCTTTTCCTACACTGAGTCACAGAAGCCTTTTATTGGCCAGATTTTTTTTTTTTTAAATCTTCTTTAGATTAGACAAATGTTTATCAGGGAGAGAAAGATATGTGTATCATTATTCGCTGTGTGTCTCGGGCAGACAAGCTGATCTTTGCTTTGGCTGAGTGTCTTTGGCAGATAAGCTGATCTTTGCTTTGATTGGCCATGTGTCTTTGGCAGATAAGGTGATCTTTGCTTTGATTGGCCATGTGTCTTTGGCAGATAAGGAGATCTGGTTTGCTGTCAAAGTCACACTCAAACACTCCTAACACAACATTTCATTGTCCTTAGAACCCACACTGTTTTAGGCCCCTAATAGTGACAGTTGACTAATAACTAATATTTGAACTAGGGCTGACCCGATTTACAGTGGGGAAAAAAAGTATTTAGTCAGCCACCAATTGTGCAAGTTCTCCCACTTAAAAAGATGAGAGAGGCCTGTAATTTTCATCATAGGTACACGTCAACTATGACAGACAAAATGAGATGTTTTTTCTCCAGAAAATCACATTGTAGGATTTTTAATGAATTTATTTGCAAATTATGGTGGAAAATAAGTATTTGGTCACCTACAAACAAGCAAGATTTCTGGTGACTGGTCGATTGTTTGGTCAATAGGCTGTTGGTCTTTAGTCGAGCAGTAGCAAAAAAATTAAAAATAACAAATCACAATCATGGCGTACAAGCTACCTGTCTGATTGGCTCCTGTCTAAGTGGACTGATCCATTGTGGAGGCCCTGGGGGTCACACAGTACATCACTCTAAGACATGTGCTACTGAAATTGTATTATGGTTACACTATGTAAGAACGATGGTGCAACACAAATAAAATAGTATTATTTTATGACAAATGCGCTTTCTCCCGCGTTGGATAGTGGTCGCTGTCTGCGGCTCTGAAACACATCAGTGTGCTGTTGAATTGGCGACTTTTCCTAGACCATGTTGCTATGTGCGTAATAGCAAAGTTAACCAGCATATTGGTGTTGAGAACAATGAGGCGGAGGCAGCAGCAGAGTTAGGAGACGAGAAAACAGCCCTTGTCTTAACTGTCTAAGAAAAGTGAGGAGAGAGGAAACCCCAACTTAATTAGGTCTATAATCAATAGCCTAAACTGTTGAATCCATATATTCTGTATGTTTACCAAAATAAGACAGATCCTGCTTCTGTTGCCTGTTTGAGTGTTTGATTACTGATGTTGTTTACTGAGTGTTTGTTTACTGACATAGTTCCTCAAAAGTAGATTAATGACCCCTTGACCCGAGCAAGCAAGTGTCTTTCGCTGTCTGCCTAGACGATGTGGGGCCTAACACCCTCATACATACACCAAGTTTGAACCTTTCGCCCAGCAACAGGCCTTAGCCAGGACAACAGCTTTATCATTAGTGCACAGGATTTGACACTTTGCTCTGGTTTCAGTAGATTAAGAGGAACCGGTTATTTTCCTTCTGACTAGCAGGAAACCAAAGGTCTCACCTGTCATCTCTTGGCTGTGCGCCCAGACATCAAAAACATACTTCCCTAAAGCTAGGTTCTTATGCTACATCCACAGAACAGTTAGAAACAGGCCCATATCCATGCATACACAATCCAATCTCATGTGATCTAGTTATTTCAATCATCAAATAATTAAGGCAGAAGGCAATTAAGCTTAAAGAAAAAGCTTCTAGTACACATGCACGATAAAGGTTTAACAAAAATGTCCATCAAACTTCCCCTTTACCGCCTGCACAACCATTAAACATTCCCCCCCCCGTTTCGAGTTTATTTGTCACGTCCTCCGCGTCCATTTTGCTGTCACATGTGTAACGGTGTTCAGAGTTTGTTATAACCAATTTATTGAGGTGATCATGATATGCTATAGGTCAGGCTCTATTGGTCATGTGCATGCGATGCTTACGTGTGTCACGTGAAGAGAGGTAAGGGTTGAGGGAACGGGGAATGTTTTTCCTAAACAAATTAGGGATTTCGGTAGCACAACTTTTCAGTCAGAAATGGCTGTCATTATGTTGAGCTTCAGCAACAAGGTCGCAGCAGCAGGGTGGAGAGAGAGACAACGGGTGCTAGTCACACAGTCACTCACTGTCTTTTTTTTTTTTTTTTTTTGGACACAGCGCAGCAAGTCTGAGCAAAGCCCGGCAAAATCAAATGAATTGCGGTCATACTCCCTCTAGTCATGTGTCTCCAGCAACACACAACACGACATCACAGGGAATAGCTGTGTTTCTGCTGGCCCAGCAACACACAACACCACATCACAGGGAATAGCTGTGTTTCTGCTGGCCCAGCAACACACAACACCACATCACAGGGAATAGCTGTGTTTCTGCTGGCCCAGCAACACACAACACCACATCACAGGGAATAGCTGTGTTTCTGCTTGCCCAGCAACACACAACACCACATCACAGGGAATAGCTGTGTTTCTGCTGGCCCAGCAACACACAACATCACATCACAGGTAATAGCTGTGTTTCTGCTGGCCCAGCAACACACAACACCACATCACAGGGAATAGCTGTGTTTCTGCTGGCCCAGCAACACACAACACCATATCACAGGCAATAGCGGTGTTTCTGCTGGCCCAGCAACACACAACACCACATCACAGGGAATAGCTGTGTTTCTGCTGGCCCAGCAACACACAACACCACATCACAGGGAA
>NW_025535867.1:0-32500 GCF_020615455.1 Coregonus clupeaformis | reverse complement strand
TCTCTCTCTCTCTCTCTCTCTGTCTCTCTCTCTCTCTCTCTCTCTCTCTCTCTCTCTCTCTCTCTCTCTCTCTCTCTCTCTAATCTCTGTTCTATTAATTAATTGTTGTATATTATCTCACATCAAGCCACTGCAGACTCTACTGCTGTAGCAGGTAATCACATTGTATTTATGTCCTTTTGGTAGACTGAATTCACTTCCTTCAAGTCCTTTGATTAACTTTTACCTCAACCCATGGATCAAACGTTTCTGCCACCAACACACCAAAACGTTTCTTAAATTGGCTAAACTTCAAACAGTCTGTCTGCTCCAACTTTAGTCTGTGACTTTAACACAATTAGTCCCCAGCCTCCCAATCTAATCCACCTACTCCACTGCAGACATCTAGTCTGGCTCTCTCTACAAAATACATGTCACCACACAACTACAGTATCTATGGTGGACTCCTTATAATTTCAGGCCATAAAGCCTGTATTTATGTGTAAAATGCAAAGCCCTGTCATTATGTGTAAAATGCAAAGCCCTGTCATTATGTGTAAAATGCAAAGCCCTGTCAGTGATTTCCTTTTCTTTTCTTTCTGAGAGAGGATGGAGTGGTGGTGTTTGAGCGTGATGGTGTTGGAGCGTGGTGGTGTTGGAGAGTTGTGGTTATCATCGCTGTTGAGTCGGCCTCCGCTTTTAGAAACACAGCAATGTAATCTGGAGGGAGGTGTAGTCACAACACTCTCTCTCTCTGGTCTCTCTCTGGTTTCTCTCTCTCTCTCTCTGGTCTCTCTCTGGTCTCAACACCAAAATCCCACTGTAAACTACTGTCCCATGCTAGTGTCCCATGCTAGTGTCCCATCTTACTGTCCCATGCTACTGTCCCATGCCACTGTCCCATCTTACTGTCCCATGCTACTGTCCCATGCTACAATGTTAACCTCTTAAGGATCAGACCTTTTCAATTTCCGCATAAAATGACATACCCAAATCTAACTGCCTGTAGCTCAGGACCTGAAGCAAGGATATGCATATTCTTGATACCATTTGAAAGGAAACACTTTGAAGTTTGTGGAAATGTGAAATTAATGTAGGAGAATATAACACAATAGATCTGGTAAAAGATAATACAAACAAGGGTTTTTATTTATTTATTTTTTATCATGTTTGAAAAGCAAGAGAAAGGCCATAATATAATATTGCAGTTTAGGCGCAATTCAGATGTTGGCCACTAGATGGCAGCAGTGTGTGTGCAAAGTTTCAGATTGATCCACTAAAGCTTTGCAACACTGGACTCTTTTGTATCAAATATGCCCAAATGTGCCTAATTGGTCAATTGATATGAAGTACATAACTATAGAGAACATACAAAAATGATTTGGTAATACAAATGTAAGTTTACAAACTCCCAGTAATGTCATACATGATGGATCATTAGCTTATACACTAACTTTCACACATCTTGATGGCCGGGCGGGGTGGGGGTGGAGCCAGAGACAGCATGGGTTACAACTGCAGAACCCAGTTCCTACATTTGAATATAAAAATTGATTTTATCAAACAAAACTATGCTACATTTTATCTCTGGGACCCTTAGAATGACAAATCAGAGCAAGATTACTGAATGAAAGTACATTATTTACCTTCAGAGGTGAATGTATCAAACCAGTTGCCGTGATACGTTTTTTGTTGTTGTGCACTCTCCTCAAACAATAGCATGGTATTTTTTCACTGTAATAGCTACTGTAAATTGGACAGTGCAGTTAGATTAACAATAATTTAAGCTTTCTGCCCATATAAGACATGTCTATGTCCTGGACAGTTTGCTGTTACTTACAACAGTCATGCTAAACAATATGAAAATGTATGCGCTCACTAACTGTAAGTCGTTCTGGATAAGAGCGTCTGCTAAATGACTAAAATCTAATTAGTGCACGTTAGCTCAACCGTCCCGTATATGGGACACCGATCCCGTAGAGGTTAACTCTACTGTCCCGTGCTACTGTCCCGTTCTACTGTCCCGTGCTACTGTCCCGTTCTACTGTCCCGTGCTACTGTCCCGTTCTACTGTCCCGTGCTACTGTCCCGTGCTACTGTCCCGTGCTACTGTCCCGTGCTACTGTCCCGTTCTACTGTCCCGTGCTACTGTCCCGTGCTACTGTCCCGTGCTACAATGTTAACTCTACTGTCCCATTCTACTGTCTCGTGCTACTGTCCCGTGCTACTGTCCCGTTCTACTGTCCCATGCTACTGTCCCGTGCTACTGTCCCGTTCTACTGTCCCATGCTACTGTCCCGTGCTACAATGTTAACTCTACTGTCCCATTCTACTGTCCCGTTCTACTGTCCCGTGCTACTGTCCCGTGCTACTGTCCCGTGCTACAATGTTAACTCTACTGTCCCATTCTACTGTCCCGTTCTACTGTCCCGTGCTACTTTCCCGTTCTACTGTCCCGTGCTACTGTCCCGTGCTACTGTCCCGTGCTACAATGTTAACTCTACTGTCCCATTCTACTGTCTCGTGCTACTGTCCCGTGCTACTGTCCCGTTCTACTGTCCCATGCTACTGTCCCGTGCTACAATGTTAACTCTACTGTCCCGTTCTACTGTCCCGTTCTACTGTCCCGTGCTACAATGTTAACTCTACTGTCCCATGCTACAATGTTAACTCTACTGTCCCGTGCTACTGTCCCGTGCTACTGTCCCGTGCTACAATTTTAACTCTACTGTCCCGTTTTACTGTCCCGTGCTACAATGTTAACTCTACTGTCCCGTTCTACTGTCCCGTTCTACTGTCCCGTTCTACTGTCCCATGCTACTGTCCCGTGCTACAATGTTAACTCTACTGTCCCATGCCACTGTCCCATCTACTGTCCCGTGCTACTGTCCCGTGATACTGTCCCGTGCTACTGTCCCATGCTACAATGTTAACTCTACTGTCCCGTTCTACTGTCCCATGCTACTGTCTCATGCTACAATGTTAACTCTACTGTCCCGTTCTACTGTCCCGTTCTACTGTCCCATGCTACTGTCCCATGCTACAATGTTAACTCTACTGTCCCGTTCTACTGTCCCGTTCTACTGTCCCATGCTACAATGTTAACTCTACTGTCCCATGCTACAATGTTAACTCTACTGTCCCATGCTACAATGATAACTCTACTGTCCCATGCTACAATGTTAACTCTACTGTCCCGTTCTACTGTCCCGTTCTACTGTCCCATGCTACTGTCCCATGCTACAATGTTAACTCTACTGTCCCGTTCTACTGTCCCGTTCTACTGTCCCATGCTACTGTCCCATGCTACAATGTTAACTCTACTGTCCCATGCTACAATGTTAACTCTACTGTCCCATGCAACAATGTTAACTCTACTGTCCCGTTCTACTGTCCCATGCTACTGTCCCATGCTACAATGTTAACTCTACTGTCCCGTTCTACTGTCCCGTTCTACTGTCCCATGCTACTGTCCCATGCTACAATGTTAACTCTACTCTCCCATGCTACAATGTTAACTCTACTGTCCCATGCTACAATGTTAACTCTACTGTCCCGTTCTACTGTCCCGTTCTACTGTCCCGTTCTACTGTCCCGTTCTACTGTCCCGTGATACTGTCCCATGCTACAATGTTAACTGTCTCCTCTCTGTCCAACCCTGTAGTTGGGACCGTGCAGCAGGTCCCATCCGGGAGGCCTGGTCCACCAAGGGCTCGTCGTACGCTGACCTCTACATCCAGTATGGGGGAGTAGTAGGAGGCAGGCCAGTGAAGGCAAAGCCCCCAGAGAGAGACCCATGTGGCTGACAGAGAGCACCGTGCATGGAGGAACATACAGCGGACCAGACCCACCATTTCAGAACTTACTGTTGTAGTACAGTATATACCAGAACCATGAGTTACCTTACTGTTGTAGTCCAGTATGGACTCTGTCTCTCTCTCTCTCGCTCTCTGTCTGTTTCTCTCACTCTCTGTCTGTTTCTCTCACTCTCTGTCTGTTTCTCTACTCTCTGTCTGTCTCTCTCACTCTCTGTCTGTCTCTCTCGCTCTCTGTCTCTGTCTCTCTCTCTCACTCTCTGTTTGTTTCTCTCTCTCTGTCTGTTTCTCTCACTCTCTTTTCAGTCTCTCTCGCTCTCTGTCTCTCTCTCTCCCTCTCTGTCTGTTTCTCTCCCTCTCTGTCAGTCTCTCTCACTCGCTGTCTCTCTCTCTCACTCTCTGTCTGTTTCTCTCACTCTGTCTGTCTGTCTCTCTCGCTCTCTGTCTGTTTCTCTCACTCTCTATCAGTCTCTCTCGCTCTCTGTCTCTCTCTCTCACTCTCTGTCTGTTTCTCTCACTCTCTGTCAGTCTCTCTCGCTCGCTGTCTCTCTCTCTCGCTCTCTGTTTGTTTCTCTCCCTCTCTGTTTGTTTCTCTCTCTCTCTGTCAGTCTCTCTCACTCTCTGTCTGTTTCTCTCTCTCTCTGTCTGTTTCTCTCGCTCTCTGTCTGTTTCTCTCACTCTCTGTCGGCCTCTGTCCTTTATAATCTCACCCAGTATAGCTAGCTACTACATAGCCTGTGCTAGAGTGTCACGCCCTGGCCTTGAGAGGCCGGTTGTCTTTAGTTGGTTTGGTCAGGGCGTGAGTTTCTATGTTATATATTCTATGTTTATGTTCTAGTTAGTCTATTTCTATGTTGCAGTTCTAGGTTGTGTTTCTATGTTTGGCCAGGTTTGATTCCCAATCAGAGTCAGCTGTCGCTCGTTGTCTCTGATTGGGGATCATACTTAGGTAACCCATTGCCTACTGTGTATTGTGGGATCTGGTAGTAGCCCATTGCCTACTGTGTATTGTGGGATCTGGTAGTAGCCCATTGCCTACTGTGTATTGTGGGATCTGGTAGTAGCCCATTGCCTACTGTGTATTGTGGGATCTGGTAGTAGCCCATTGCCTACTGTGTATTGTGGGATCTGGTAGTAGCCCATTGCCTACTGTGTATTGTGGGATCTGGTAGTAGCCCATTGCCTACTGTGTATTGTGGGATCTGGTAGTAGCCCATTGCCTACTGTGTATTGTGGGATCTGGTAGTAGCCCATTGCCTACTGTGTATTGTGGGATCTGGTAGTAGCCCATTGCCTACTGTGTATTGTGGGATCTGGTAGTAGCCCATTGCCTACTGTGTATTGTGGGATCTGGTAGTAGCCCATTGCCTACTGTGTATTGTGGGATCTTGTTCCGTGTTTATGCTTCTATGTGTATAGCCTGAGGACTTCACGTTACGTTGTTTCTTGTTTATGTTTATTGAGTTAAATAAACATGTACGCTTTTCACGCTGCACCTTGGTCTGACCCATCTCTCAACGTTCGTGACAGAAGATCCCACCAAACGAGGACCAAACGGCGTGCCGAGATGGAGCGAATAGCTTTGTCACAGGTGGGCAAATGGTGGACATGGGAGGAGATATTCGCTGGGAAAGGACCCTGGGCGAAGGTAGAAGCTCTGGCAAGAGAGGATCCACGACAACGCCAACGGGACCAACCGCTGAGGAAGCCCGAGAAGCAACCCCAAGAACATTTTGGGGCGGGGCTAGAGGGTTGGTCGTGGATGGAGAGAGAAGAGCCCCGACCACTGCACCCGGTGGGGTTCCAGTTGGACTCCCTACGACCATGGGAACAGGAATGGGAACAGTTTTACACTGAGGAGTCGGAGGATGACGACGACGATGAGGTTCTGTTCCCTAACTCGTGGGGGCTTCCGGAGGAGTCCTCACTGGAGGAGAATTGGCGAGAGAGAGAGAAGGACTGGAGCAGTCTGAGAGAGGAGGCCACCACATTACGGGGGCTGTTAGCTCAGAGGGAGCAGGAGTTATCCGTTCAGAGTGAGGCGCTACAGGAGGCTCAAAGGGAGAAGGAAGTAGTGGAGGCACGGAGAGAGGAGCTGGTCAGGCTACAAAGGGAGTGTGTGTTCAGTAAGGAGCCTAGGTATGCGGAGATACGGACTGTGTCGCCGGTGCGCATTCACAGCCCAGTGCGTCCTGTGCCAGCGCCCCGCACGTGTCGTGCGAAAGTGGAAGTGGGTATCCAGCCAGGACGGGTTGTGCCAGCTGTACACTCCAGACCTCCAGTACGCCTCCAAGGTCCAGTATATCCTGCTCCGGTTCTACGCACTGTGTCACCAGTGCACCTCCAGAGTCCAGTACGACCCGTACCTGCTCCCCGCACCAAACCAGTGGTGCGTGTATCCAGTCCGGCACGGCCCGTGCCTGCTCCCCGCACAAGACCAGTGGTGCGTGTCTCCAGTCCGGCCCGGCCCGTTCCTGCTCCTCGCACCAGACCAGTGGTGCGTGTTCCCAGTCCGGCCGGCCCGTTCCTGCTCCTCGCACCAGACCAGTGGTGCGTGTTCCCAGTCCGGCCGGCCCGTTCCTGCTCCTCGCACCAGACCAGTGGTGCGTGTTCCCAGTCCGGCCCGGCCCGTTCCTGCTCCTCGCACCAGACCTGTGGTGCGTTTCTCCAGTCCGGCCCGGCCCGTTCCTGCTCCTCGCACCAACCCAGTGGTGCGCGTATCCAGTCCGGAACGTCCCGTGCCAGCTCCTCGCACCAAACCAGTGGTGCCTGTCGCCAGCCCGGTACGCCCCGTACCTTCTCCCCGCACCAGACCAGTGGTGCGTGTTCCCAGTCTGGCCCGGCCCGTTCCTGCTCCTCGCACCAGACCGGTGGTGTGTGTTCCCAGTCCGGCCCGGCCCATTCCTGCTCCTCACACCAACCCAGTGGTGCGCGTATCCAGTCCGGCCCGAACCGTTCCTTCTCCTCGCACCAGACCAGTTGTGCGTGTCCCCAGGCCGGCCCGGCCCGTTCCACCGGTGCCTGGTTCAGCACCGGTCAGCTGCTCCACTCCGGAGCCAGAACAGTCAGCTCCACCGGGGTCCAATCCAGCTCCGGTCAGCGGCTCCACTCCAGAGCCAGAGCAGTCCGCTCAACCGGTGCCCAGTCCAGCTCCGGTCAGCGGCTCCACTTCGGAGCCAGAGAAGTCCGCTCCATCGGGGTCCAGTTCAGCTCCGGTCAGCGGCTCCACTCCAGATCCAGAAGTCAGCCCCTCTCCAGGTTCGGGGTCTCCCACACCAGGGTCCAGACAGGGCTTGGTGCATCGTGGGAGGAAGGAGAGGGGAAGCATCGCGCCGAGGTCCAGACCAGACCAGGGGCGCAATGGGGAGGCAGAGAGGGAGAGGTTGTCACGCCCGGAGCCGGATCCGCCTCCGAGGCTGAATGCCCACACGGACCCTCCCCTAATGAGTCAGGTTGGTGCGGCCGGAGTACGCACCTTTGGGGGGGGGGATACTGGCAATGGCACACATTTCAGCAAATAAACAGCTGTTTCAAATAAACGCTGTGTCTAAATGAATTGTTTACAAGATTACAATGAATTATCATGAATTGTTTACGAGGTTAAATGTTAATTTGTTACATTAAATAATTCAGTAATGACTAAAAAAAAATATGGCAATCATCTGTTTTTATCGCCAGTAAGAAACTGCTAGCCATTAGCTGCTAACAGCTGAGAACCGCTAGCTAACTGGCTGCTAACAGCTGAGAACTGCTAGCTAACTGGTTGATAACAGCTGAGAAGTGCTAGCTAACTGGCAAGCACAAAAACAGTCAACCACTTCGGGAGTACAGACCCCTAGAAATCGGCAGATTGCCCTCTGGTGGCAAAAGTAAAAACTGCCAAAAATGCACTATATAAAAAGGAAAGAGGCTATACGAACACGCCGTGTGCCCAAATTGATGACGTATTTCGCGCAGCTGAGAATCAAGTGGAGATGAATGGATTTGGTTCAGTCAGTTCAGTCAGTCGTCATATTGAGCCCTTCCCAGCTAGCTAGTTTATGCTGGCTAACTGGCAACAACAGCATGGCGCTAATTAAAACTTGTAAAATAAATTAATTTATATTTCGATGGGTGAGGGAGAAATTATTGGTAGTATTGGTCACCATCGGGAACCTGAATGACCAGTGTAACAGTGTTGTATCGAGGTGCTTCCCACTGGGTAGCTGAGGAACGAGACTGGAGTTGAGCGTTCCCCAGCTACCTACTGGTAGTGATGGGAAGTTTGGCTCTTTTTACTGACTGTGATATTTTTTACTCGTTAAGTCAAAAGTGCAAATATTTCGACTAATTTTGTTCATTTCAGTCAGTAATGCCCAGAGCATGCAGGAACCCCTACCGGTGACACGATGAACAGAAACTCAAAATAATCATGATTCTACAAGCCTCTCGTTCACATGTCGTTCACCATAGCGGGCTTGTTGGAGCTGTCATCTGTGACTGCAATGTATAAAACGGCTTCAAACAATGTACACTGTGCAAAAAAATATAAATGCAACATGCAACAATTTCAAATATTTTACTGAGTTACAATTCATATTAGGAAATCAGTCAATTTAAATAAATTAATTAGGCACTAATCTATGGATTTCACATGACTGGGAATACAGATATGCATCTGTTGGTCACAGATACCTTAAAAAAAGGTAGGGGCGTGGATCAGAAAACCAGTCAGTGTCTAGTGTGACCACCATTTGCCTAATGCAGCGCGACACATCTCCTTCGCATAGAGTTGATCAGGCTGTTTATTGTGGCCTGTGGAATGCTGTCCCACTCCTCTTCAATGGCTGTGCGATGTTGCTGGATTTTGGCGGGAACTGGAACACGCTGTCGTACAAGTCGATCCAGAGCATCCCAAACATACTCAATGGGTGACATGTCTGGTGAGTATGCAGGCCATGGAAGAACATTTTCAGCTTCCAGGAATTGTGTACAGATCTTTGCGACATGGGGCCGTACATCATCATGCTGAAATATGCAGTGTTGGCGGTGGATGAATGGCACGACAATGGGCCTCAGGATCTCATCACGGAATCTCTGTGCATTCAAATTGCCATTAATAAAATGCAATTGTGTTCGTTGTCCGTAGCTTATGTCTGCCCATACCATAACCCCACCGCCACCATGGGGCACTCTGTTCACAATGTTGACATCAGCAAACCGCTCGCCCACACAACGCCATACACGCTGTCTGCCATCTGCCCGGTACAGTTGAAACTGGGATTCATCCATGAAGATTACACTTCTCCAGCATGCCAGTGGCCATCGTAGGTGACCATTTTCCCACTGAAGTTGCTTACGTCACCAAACTGCAGTCAGGTCAAGACCCTGGTCCGAGTGACTAGCACGCAGATGAGCTTCCCTGAGACGGTTTCTGACAGTTTGTGCAGAAATTCTTCGGTTGTGCAAACCTACATTTTCATCAGCTGTCCGGGTGGCTCGTCTCAGACCATCCCACGGGTGAAAAAGCTGGATGCGGAGGTCCTGGGCTGGCGTGATTACATGTGATCTGCGCTTGTGAGGCCGGTTGGACGTACCGCAAAATTCTCTAAAACGACATTGGTACAGAAAGGAACATTCACTTCTCTGGCATCAACTCTGATGGATATTTCTGCAGTCAGGATGCCAGTTGTATGCTCCCTCCAAAACTTGAGAAGTCTGTGGCATTTTGTTGTGTGACAGAACCGCACATTTTGGTTGCCTTTTTATTGTCCCCAGCACAAGGTGCACTTAGGGCTGTTATGGTGAACATTTTACAACCATACGGGCAGTCACGAGTTTAGTCACAGTAACTAGGCTTCTCCAAGCTCTGATGCTGCTGCTGGTCATTAGTAGCCTACCAAACTTGCTAACTGCCTGGTACTCAGCACTCTATTGTCCCTCTAATCACTCTGACATCAATGCAAACGTGTTCGAAAATCAAATCAAACACTTCATGCGAGCCCATGAGCTCTTGTTGCGCAACATTTCTATAGGCTTATGCAATTGCATAAGAAAGCGTTTTGATGACCTCTATTCAAAAGAGTGCATTTTTTACATTTTTTTAGTCATTTAGCAGATGCTCTTATCCAGAGCGACTTACAGTTAGTGCATACACATTTTTTTTTTCTTTGGATTTCATACTGGCCCCCAGCGCGCCTGTTTTGCGCGCTGGACTAAATTGACACATCACTGCGTAACTCTGTTTTCCGTAATAAATCCTGTTATTCTGTGATTTACCCTCCTGCACCTGACTCCTTCAACTCACCCATCACAGAATCACACACCCGCCATGGAGTCAGCAGGAGAGGAGCACATGCCTGGAGTCGTGGCATGGGTCCGGGAGCATTCGACGACGCTAGCCAGCTTGGGAGAAGCGATGGATCGGGTTCTACAGGTCGTCCAAAGCCTGGAGAGGAGAGGATCCGATCTTTCGGGACCAGCTGGCCGACCGGATCCAGCCTCCCACACCCCAGCACCCAGATGGATCCATATATCCCGACCACGGGATTTCAATGGGACAGCTGCTCTCTGCCAGGGATTCCTCCTCCAACTGGAGTTGTATTATTCGAACATCAGCCCGGCTCCATCAGAGTGGGAGAAGGTGTCCGCCCTCGTCTCCTGCCTCTCGGGAAAGCCCTGGAGTGGGCCATTGCGGTCTGGATTGAAGGAGGAGCCGCGTTGGACAACTACGGGGAGTTCGCTCGCCTTTTTTAGGCCGTCTTCGATCACCCGCCCGAAGGTAGAGAGGCAGGCGAGCGGCTGGTCCACCTGAGGCAGGGGATGAGGACCGCGCAGGACTTCGCCTTGAAGTTTCGGACTCTAGCGGCTGGGTCCGGGTGGAACGAGCAGGCCCTCATCGACCACTTCCGGTGCCATCTACTAGAGGACGTCCGAAGGGAGCTAGCCTGCCGGGACACCATGTTGTCCTTCAATCGACTGGTGGACATGGCTATCCGGTTGGACAACCTGCTGGCTGCTAGAGGACATCCTGGAAGGGGCCTGCCCGTACCCCCCAACCCGGATCACGAGCTGGAGCGGCGATCCAGGAGAGCGGAGGACGACAGCGTCAGTGTCCCTTTAGTGGCACGAGAGGACATTCTCCTGCACATTGTCTTCTGCATTCTTTTGGGTCTGGAGGCGGCAGGCAGGGCACTCTCGCATCACCCCAGGTATCGAACACCCACACTCGTTCAGAGCCCTCTGCTGCTCACTATACCCTACACATCCACTTTCCTGATAACACAGTAGTTCCCCAGTGTAAGGCACTGGTCGATTTAGGCGCAGCTGGGAACTTTATGGACAGGTCATTTGCACATAGTCTAGGCATCCATTCCACTCCCCATCAGAGCACTTGACAGTCGACCACTAGGGTCCAGGTTCGTTAGGGAAGTTACAACACCAGTCACTATGGTGACGCACAAAACCCATCGAGAGCAAGTCACCTTTTTTATTACTGTCTCCTGATTTCCCTGTTGTTTTAGGTCTTCCCTGGTTAGCACTAAACAACCCCGCCTTTTCATGGCCGAGGATAGTGAGGATAGTGAAGCTCGGTGGAGGTCCTTGTATTTTGTATCGCCTGGTTATTTTCCCTGTGTGCCTTGTTGGTTCCAGTCCGCCTGTTTTGTGCGCTGGACTATTTTGACGCATTACTGCGTAACTCTGTTTTCCGGAATAAATCCTGTTATTCTGTGATTTACCCTCCTGCGCCTGAATCCTTCAACTCACCCATTACACTAACATAAGGACAACTCAGAGAATGCTATTCTGTTCTTTTGAAATAGACCACATTTTCTTCATTTCATGTTTCTTTAGACCTGTCTAAAATAAATAATGGATTTATTGTGATGTTGTAGGCTAAATTACATGGATTTATTCAAACGTTTTAAATGTAGATGCTCCAAAGGTCTGCATCAGTGGCTTGTAGGCTATGCGTGGAAGCCAGGAGATGCTACATTTGTTTATGTTAATGAACGGTCAATTACCGTGAGACCTGTAGTTATTTGCTTGACAATCACCAGCTGTCAAAATGTCATGACTGTCACAGCCCTAGGTGTACCTGTGTAATGATCATGGTGGATGGATTGCCTTGGCAAAGGAGAAATGCTCACTAACAGGGATGCAAACACATTTGTGCACAAAATGAGAGAAATAAGCTTTTTGTGCGTATGGAACATTTCTGGGATCTTTTATTTCAGCTCATGAAACATGGGACCAACACTTTACATGATGCATTTATATTTTTGTTCAGTATAATTTGTAATTCATTTCTAGGCATACAAATAATAATATTTATTGATTGATACCTTTGAAACAATGTCTACCAGACTACAATAGATTGTGAAGGGAATGCAATTGAATGACTGCTGCGAGGGAGATTTGCCCAAGAGGCTATCATTCATGAACTGCAGCAGCAACCCAAATACGTTCTCGAGTTCGAGTGTTGAACAGAGGTGTATGTTTTGTTTCTACAAAGCTGTTTCCGTCGATAATTCAATAATCAATCGACTACTTCATTCTTGCAACATGCTATCATTTATTTATCTAAGCATGTATTTTCCTTCTCTGCAGCATAATACATTTTTCTGCATGCACACGATAGACAGTTGGTGGTCGGAGAACGCCACTGAGCCGGAGAGTCTCAAATTAATCCTGCTGTAGAATTAATTGCGACCAGCAGGTCCAAACGAATGACTAAAATGAACGCGTCACTCAGAAAAAACATATCATGACTCTCAAATTGTTTTCGCGAACTGAACATCACTGGGCAGCAGCTGCTTCACCGGACATCTGTATCACATGTCGCTAGCGCTAGCGGTAGCTGTAGCGGTAGCTAGCGTGGCCGGTTTGTTCATTGATTGTATTTAGAGTAGGAGAGCATGACAAATAACATGTAATATTGGTAGTATAGTAACCATCTGGATGTCACCTCCTTCTCTGGTGATGGTCCTTTCCCTTGTCCAAAACTCCACTGTGGAATTAATGTGAACTGGCAGCCTCTGGCCGTGTAGTGTAGTTTCCTCAGGTTAAGGACAAGGCCGTGTAGTGTAGTTTCCTCAGGTTAAGGACAAGGCTGTGTAGTGTAGTTTCCTCAGGTTAAGGACAAGGCCGTGTAGTGTAGTTTCCTCAGCTTAAGGACAAGGCCGTGTAGTGTAGTTTCCTCAGGTTAAGGACAAGGCCGTGTAGTGTAGTTTCCTCAGCTTAAGGACAAGGCCGTGTAGTGTAGTTTCCTCAGCTTAAGGACAAGGCCGTGTAGTGTAGTTTCCTCAGGTTAAGGACAAGGCCGTGTAGTGTAGTTTCCTCAGCTTAAGGACAAGGCAGTGTAGTGTAGTTTCCTCAGCTTAAGGACAAGGCCGTGTAGTGTAGTTTCCTCAGCTTAAGGACAAGGCCGTGTAGTGTAGTTTCCTCAGCTTAAGGACAAGGCCGTGTAGTGTAGTTTCCTCAGGTTAAGGACAAGGCCGTGTAGTGTAGTTTCCTCAGGTTAAGGACAAGGCCGTGTAGTGTAGTTTCCTCAGGTTAAGGACAAGGCCGTGTAGTGTAGTTTCCTCAGGTTAAGGACAAGGCCGTGTAGTGTAGTTTCCTCAGGTTAAGGACAAGGCCGTGTAGTGTAGTTTCCTCAGCTTAAGGACAAGGCCGTGTAGTGTAGTTTCCTCAGGTTAAGGACAAGGCCGTGTAGTGTAGTTTCCTCAGGTTAAGGACAAGGCCGTGTAGTGTAGTTTCCTCAGGTTAAGGACAAGGCCGTGTAGTGTAGTTTCCTCAGCTTAAGGACAAGGCCGTGTAGTGTAGTTTCCTCAGGTTAAGGACAAGGCCGTGTAGTGTAGTTTCCTCAGCTTAAGGACAAGGCCGTGTAGTGTAGTTTCCTCAGGTTAAGGACAAGGCCGTGTAGTGTAGTTTCCTCAGGTTAAGGACAAGGCCGTGTAGTGTAGTTTCCTCAGGTTAAGGACAAGGCCGTGTAGTGTAGTTTCCTCAGGTTAAGGACAAGGCCGTGTAGTGTAGTTTCCTCAGGTTAGGGACAAGGCCGTGTAGTGTAGTTTCCTCAGCTTAAGGACAAGGCCGTGTAGTGTAGTTTCCTCAGGTACAATCTTTCACTGAGCTTTAATAGTAATGAGTAGGCTGATTGGTGTGTGGTGGAGGTTAGATTGCACAGTAATAAAAACCTGTCTGATTCATGCCCACTCAGTCCTTTATTGGTGGTGTAAGTGGCTCTGGATAAGAGCGTCTGCTAAATGACCATGGTGGTGTTTGACCTCTGAGACCTTCAGACCAAGTCACTTTC
The DNA here is from genome assembly GCF_020615455.1 of Coregonus clupeaformis. NCBI lineage: Eukaryota > Metazoa > Chordata > Actinopteri > Salmoniformes > Salmonidae > Coregonus > Coregonus clupeaformis. Next base: position 18,412 of record NW_025535867.1, on the reverse strand, counting down.
GGTGTTGAACTTAACCATCTAGTTAACATGTATTTTAACATGTAGTTTCTTTGCAGAGCGTCACTTTTAATAGCGCGTTTTGGCTTGAAAGTCAAGTGGCTTGCGAAAGAATTCACCCCCCTTGGCATTTTTCCTATTTTGTTGCCTTACAACCTGGAATTAAAAACTATTTTTTTTGGGGGATTTGTATCATTTGATTTACACAACATGCCTAACACTTTGAAGATGCAAAATATATGTTGTATTATGAAACAAACAAGAAATAAGACAAAAAAACAGAAAACTTGAGCGTGCATAACTATTCACACCTCCAAAGTCAATACTTTGTAGAGCCACCTTTTGCAGCAATTACAGCTGCAAGTCTCTTGGGGTATGTCTCCATAAACTTGGCACATCTAGCCACTGGGATTTTTTCCCATTCTTCAAAACTGCTCCAGCTCCTTGAAGTTGGATGGGTTCCGCTGGTGTACAGCAATCTTTAAGCCATACCACAGATTCTCAATTGGATTGAGGTCTGGGATTTGACTAGGCCATTCCAATACATTTAAATGTTTCCCCTTAAACCACTCGAGTGCTGCTTTAGCAGTATGCTTAGGGTCATTGTCCTGCTGGAAGGTGAACCTCCGTCCCAGTCTCAAATCTCTGAAAGACTGAAACAGTTTTCCCTCAAGAATTTCCCTGCATTTAGCACCATCGATCATTCCTTCAATTCTGACCAGTTTCCCAGTCCCTGCCGATGAAAAACATTCCCATGGCATGATGCTGCCACCACCATGCTTCACTGTGGGGATGGTGTTCTCGGGGTGATGAGAGGTGTTGGGTTTGCGCCAGACATAGCGTTTTCCTTGATGGCCAAAAAGCTCAATTTTAGTCTTATCTGACCAGAGTACCTTCTTCCATATGTTTGGGGAGTCTCCCACATGCCTTTTGGCAAACATCAAATGTGTTTGCTTATTTTTTCCTTAAAGCAATGTTTTTTTTCTGGCCACTCTTCCGTAAAGCGCAGCTCTGTGGAATGTGTATGGCTTAAAGTGGTCCTATGGACAGATACTCCAATCTCCGCAGTGGAGCTTTGCAGCTCCTTCAGGGTTATCTTTGGTCTCTTTGTTGCCTCTGATTAATGCCCTCCTTGCCTGGTCCGTGAGATTTGGTGGGCGGCCCTCTCTTGGCAGGTTTGTTGTGGTGCCATAATCTTTCAATTTTTTTATAATGGATTTAATGGTGCTCCGTGGGATGTTCAAAGTTTCTGATATTTTTTTATAACCCAACCCTGATCTGTACTTCAACACAACTTTGTCCCTGACCTGTTTGGAGAGCTCCTTGGTCTTCAGGGTGCCGCTTGCTTGGTGGTGCCCCGTGCTCAGTGGTGTTGCAGACTCTGGGGCCTTTCAGAACAGGTGTATACATACTGAGATCATGTGACACTTAGATTGCACACAGGTGGACTTTCTTTAACTAATTATGTGGCTTCTGAAGGTAATTGGTTGCACCAGATCTTATTTAGGGGCTTCATAGCAAAGGGGGTGAATACATATGCACTCACCACTTTTCCGTTATTTATTTTTTATAATTTTTTGAAACAAGTTATTTTTTTCATTTCACTTCACCAATTTAGACTATTTTGTATATGTCCATTACATGAAATCCAAATAAAAATCCATTTAAATTACAGGTTGTAATGCAACAAAATAGGAAAAAACGCCAAGGGGGATGAATACTTTTGCAAGGCACTGTACCGACATTCGTCAAATGTTTGTGTATCACGACAGTTAACTTAGTCATCGCTAAGTAATATGGTTAAGGTAAGATGTTTCTGATTGACGTGTGATCTCTCCTCAGCAGAAGACGATGACGCGGCAGGAGCCCAGATGGGCGTGGCCGGAATCGGCGGCGGCCAATCAGACGAGAACGTGGAAGTGATGCACGCCCTGCTCATCCACGAGAAGAGAGGTGGCGCTGGGCCAGCAGGATGCGGAGCCATAGCAGCTTCACTTCCTCATCAGCAACCAATGCCAGCGACTCGGATAGCGACTCCAGCGAATCAGAACTCTCTCCACGTGGCTTATGCTGCGGCCCAAGCTGTTATGAAGAAGATGATGAAGAGTTTGAGGAGGTGGGGGAGGATGAGCCCATGGTGACTGTGGGAGGAAGATCCTTCTCCAACAGGTTGTCACTCTATTTCCAGTCAGTCAGACGTTCTCTGTTCTAGAGACCTGACAGCCTACTGCCTAGTGGTGTGTTAGTCCTGATTCTCACTCGGACTCAGCTCAACCACTGTTTCCTTCCAGTATTAAGGTTACTACAAGCTTCACTCTGTTGAGTGAGATGGGTGGAGTGAGATTTTTGGAGTAGTGGACACTTTTTGGTAACATGATACGTATCCTTGCCGGTCACACTCCCATTCACAAGGGGGCTGTGGTGAAAAGACAAACGTTGCTGATAATGCTGTGATGATAAGAAGTCCGCTTACACTGTACTTTGATTATAAAGGTTTATTGTATCAAAGATCACAGTATCAATTTACAGACATCTGCAGATATCTGGAGAACAACGGCCCAATATGTTAATATGTTGTTTCTCTCCTTCTTTGTTTAAGACATGGTATTTATATCCTATGTGACATAGTATGGCGTGATTTTAATAAACCAATCCCCGGCTTTCACATATCTTCAAATGTCCTCTATTCCAAGAAACCTATGTAGCAATGCTTTTCCAAATGCTTCAGCAAAGCAGAGTAAAGTTCATCTATTACACCATTTGCAAACATCAGCAAAATCAATAGACCTTCAGACACTACATATTTCCCCCCTTCGAGACTAATTAAGTCTCGAAAACAAAAAGAATAGGATTATGACAAATAATTTTTTTTTGTTCTTGAGTAACTTCAGCAATAAACCATAATTTATGGAGAGTAAACACATGTTTATATAGACACATTTTTGTATGGGGTGTAAATAAATTGTTATGGAGTGTAAGAGCGAAAAACCTGTCTGGCAGCTTTCATTCCAAATATCCATCAATCAATCAAGACAGGAAAATTCTCTCACGGCCCCTCCGCCCTAGGCGACCACCTAAGTACTCCAGATCAATTCATAAATCTTTATCAATGCATTTTAAGCTATGATGCAATTGAATACACATGAAAACCTCAGCAAACAAAATACAATCAAAAATGTCCACATTCAGGCTGGTCGACCCATCGGACCCTCCTGTGGATTCTCTCTGTCCCTGCCTAGACCCAATATCCCTAAGCTTCAACGAAATAAACAAAAACATCTGAGGTCCCCACATGTACCCAACAACAGAAAACATAATTATTCAAAAATGAATACAGAAAGAATATAACACTGGAATGTAGTCCACTACACTGCAGCTCCTCCACAGTGTCGACTTTCAATGCGACGTCGATGATGGAATCTGAACATTTCCACACCTTCCTTGTTCCACTTCCTCCAGTCCATTCATATTGTACATGTTTGAGTATTTGAGTCCCCTCTACACATTCCCCCATATGCTTCTGGAAGAAAATAAAAGACCAAACAGTATATTTTGCAAAAGAACACATTCAAATTAAAACATCAATATCAACTAAAAATGATATATAAAATTATTATAAAATGAATCACATTCCATTTCCCCCCTTTGATTCATAACAAAACACAGCTTAAGGACAAGGCCGTGTAGTGTAGTATATTTGCAAAACACTAAATATCACAATAATATAATTATCCCACAATCAGATATTCTAAATTTCCTAGAGTTATTTCAACCCTAGTTTTCATAACATTTTAGTCTGACTTTTTTCAAATTTTTTCTTTTTCTCTAATTTTTTCAAAAACCATTTCACTGATATATTCACAAAACTCTTTCCCATTTTCTGAGGATATTAAATCGGGAAATTCCCACCTGCTTATGACTTCTTTACACAAGAACTTTGCAACCGACTGAGCATATTTTAGCTTAGTTGGACATCTTATGCACCTCTTGGTGTAGGAATGTAACCAAGAATAACAGTCACACATTATTTTACAGACAGATTGTGCACCTGCCTATGACATAGTCAATCTATTTCAGCAAATATGGTTCCAAAAACTCCTACTCCTTTGTGATCTTTATCCTAATCTCCCCTCTTGCAACATTAGCTAACCCATAGCTTCCTAAATCATCATGGTTTCTTCAAAACAATAATTGATTGCTACTCTAAGGATTTTTTTTTCATTGTCTTCAAAACACTTGCTTTCGAAAGTCCTTCAATTTATGGTTCAATCCCTTGGATTGCTTCATCTTTCAATGGATACTGATTCTTCCAAGGAGGTCTGGCTCCTCTTCGAAGTTCAACTTTCACCTCAATTGAGCTGATTTCACAAATCCAATATCAGTACTACTTTGATATCACAAACATTCTTGAACTTTTTTCAACATCTCCTCTTTAATAGGGTCTGAATCCATCTTCACACTGCAAATAGATTCATCTGTCTTCCGTACAGCTTATGACTCTCCTTGTCCTTGAGCCAAAATCATCATTTTCAGAAATCGCTGATCTTCACTCCTCCAAATCCTTCTCCTAATTAGTTGATTTGACATAGTGAGATGTGTAACCTCTTCAGGCTGAACACAGATAAAAGCAGTTCCGCTATCCATCATCACTTCCCATAGTCCATTGTTTATTTTCACTTCAATTGTTGGATTTTTTTCCGGTCCTGATACTACCAGCTGACACCCCACTTTCGGATCTTCTGGGCACCTCTAGAATCCTTGCTCCTATAAGGGTTCACCTGTCCTCCAGATGATCTTCACTTGCTCCTGTATCTTCCTCTGAAATTCTTTCTTTCCAGAAACTATCTATGGATATGAAACAACTTGTACCACTAGTTGTGGCTGGTACAATTGTGGTTGGAACTGGTTCGGTTGAAGCTGTGGCAGTGATTGTTGATTTGGTTTACACTGATTCTGCATAACCAGAGCGTGTTTCTTCTCCTTCTTATTCTCCACCAGTTGTATTTGATTGAGTTTTCTGAGAGTTTCTTGGTCCTGTTCTTTCTGGTTGTGTTCCTTTTTCCAGTACAGATCCACTTGATGGGCTATATGATCTGTATAGACACCTTTTGTCATGCTTCCAAGTCCAACCACCTCTGCCAGTTTGCTCCTTACTGGTGAGGGCAGTCCCATCTGTAGTTTAGCTCTCAAGATTGACTGTTCAATTTGACTCACATCTGGATCATTTCCGGTAATATTTCTCCACACTTGATGAACTCTTGACACATAGGCTCTCGGATTTTCTTGTTGTTCTAGTGGGTCAATCAGAATGTTGTCAGGATGCACATTTGTTGGAAACGTATCTCTCAGTGCTCTCCACAGCCGATTTCTACTTGCAGCCAACACTTCAGGGTCGTTCACTGCAGTCCCCACATATCTATGAAGTCCAGCTCTCTGAAAAATTTCTTCCATATCTGGAACCCCAAAGAGATTAGCCAAAAATCTCTAAATGTCTCCTATGGCTGACTATGTTCCCACCATAATTTCTTCCAATTTTGAAATCCAAGGATATGCTCCATCTTGAAGAGTAGACAGCTTCTCAAGTATATCTGACATATCGGTATTCTTTAAAGGCTTATATTCTAAGTTCTGTCCTCGAATGATCACCTTGCATCATCTTCTTACTTGTGCTCTCTTTCCTTTCATCAATGTATTATTCTTCTCCAATTCTTGGGATCCTTTTCTCAGCAGTTTTTTCTCTTCTGTATCTTCAGCTTATTGAGTTGTTCTTCCAGTTCTCTTTGTCTCTTCTAAATTATTGGCCTTATCCAGGCATGATATGCATCAATCTATATCTTGTTCTATTTCTTCTGTGCTAGTCATTGTAGGATAAAATCCTCTTGAATATGAAGCACCTTTAATCTCTAAATCTTCATCACTTTCTCCATCTTCACTTTCATCAGAACTCGAATCTCTTGTATTCTTCTTCTTCCAACTTCCATCACCCCTTCTTTCCTCTCTTGCCAACCTCTGTCTGATCACAGGGTCATATCCGCCCATGATCTCTTCTGAATCACTCTGATCATCATCATCATCATATTCTTCAAGTTCCATCCTCCTGAACCTCACTCCACCCTTAGTTTCCAGACATCTCGTTTTCTTCCTACTTTTGGAGTTTGGATTCATCTTTATGGTCGTTTCTGCTTGTCCTCTCTCTATTATTCGTTCATCTTCATCTCTGATGCAATAGTCACCCTCCTGAATGACCACTGGAAGCTGAGGATAGACGTCCTTAAACTTTACTTCTTTCTCATAAGGTGGGGGTGTTTTTGCTGAATCCATATGTGAGAAAGGTGTATTGACTTCTGCCATTAGTTTTTCTGTCACCTTCACCTCTTTTGCCATTTTCTCTGTACCTCTGTCTCTCTTATCTTTTGTATCTTTTATCAGTTTTTGTCCTTCATTTTCAAACAGCTTAAGAACACTCTTTGTCTCTTTTCTTTACGTTGTTGTCCTTTTTTCCCCTTCTTTTGATCTGCCTTATACGTGGATACAAGCACTTGCATTATCTTGATGACGTCTGGGTTAAGAGTCCCTTCCACTGGCCATGGTTGTTCAATGTCAGGCCAACGTTTATTCCATTTTTCAGATAATCTTGCAATACCATTAACTAGAGGATTACTATTCTGTACTACATCAAGAGGAGTAATTGCTTTTGTAGTTTTTATGTCCTTTTTCCCCCATTGTAACGACTCAGTTATATGTTTCCCTCTTTTTATTTTTTATGTTTTTTTATTTTTTATTTTTTATTTTTTATTTTTTAAAGTAAAAATAGTTAATTAATCAATTAATCAATTAATTAATCAATATATCAATTTATTTTATGAATTTTATTTTACCAAATTATTGATTAGTGGCAATCTTACCACATCTGATCAGGAAAAGTAAAGGAAAGTAGTCAACTTCAGAGCAATCCAAAAAGAAAAGACCTGTAATCCAGCAACACTAGAGCACTCACAACCCAATTGCTTAATAAGCACCCAATTACCTTAATTTTACAGAATAATGTCAATGCTGGATTTCCAACACAACTCTAATCAAAAGAAGTCATTCACAAAAACTCTAATGTGCAATTATCAATTACATCAATTCATCAGTCTGTTGCCAAGTTCCTGCGAAATGGTCACAACATGAAATATTATATGCATACACATTGTATCTATTATATCCTGTAAGGGAAAGTAGGTTTTGTGGATAAGAACAGTACTGGCCTTGATTTTGACTGGATCAGTCGCACATTCTGTCGCGTGATGTCATGACGTCAGCACTTCCTCTCTTTTTCTGTCTCCTCCTACTCGTCTCTCATATGACAGAAGAACAAAGGAACAGACAGGAATTTAGTTTTTTATGCATACTTATGTTCACATTCACGCTAAGAAATAAGCAAACAGCTTAACTCAGGAATATTATAAATAGCTCAACAACATTTTATTTTATTTATTTATTTAATTATTATTATTTTTAATCCATCAACATATCTCTCATTCATCAACTCAACCGATATCAACCAAACAGTTCCACAGCCAAGCAACAGTTAATTCAACAAACAGAACATTCCACTTGTGTGCAAGTTTCTGTCTGCTCCCTCTCTGTCTACGCAACTCTAAACTCATAAAATCCCACGCGTGCGTAGTTCAGTCACCAATGCGATTTCAGGGTGAACAGAGCTCTCTCAAGCAGCTCTCTCTCCAAGCCAAACAACAGAGTAGACAGACCCGCTGTCGCTCCGTTCTCTCCTCCCATAGACAAACAATCACACTTAGCAAAACTCACAAACGAACACGGAACACAGAACATAGAACTCAAATCCTACTTCCAAGTTTCTTATCTTCACTTATCCTAATTTGCAGATGTATAGTTATGTTGTTATCAATTACAAAACATCTCTATACACTCTTTTAAAAAATCCTCCCTGTAGGCTCATGATTAGTTAGTAAACGTTCTCTTTTTATAGAGACTCATAAGATTTTTAAACTTAATGTCCTTCCAGGGGGCTCATATATAGTTAACAATTATTAACGTTCTCACAAACGGAGACTCATAAGATTTTTTAACCTTAACTTCCTTCTAGGGGGCTTATATTTCCTTATGAAAACAAAAATTCCTGTTCTCAATCAAAACATATATATATATATATGTATATATCTCTAACATAGATCTTATCCTAACATGAGTCGACACACAGTTTAAACACAACAGAGATGTCTTTATTTTATAATTTTTCTCTCTCCCACACACACACACGCACACACACACACACACACACAGACATAGGCTCTCCTCTTCTCACACACACACAATTCAAGAGGAATGCATCCGTTCATACAAAGCATGCTTACCGCCGTTCCTATTTTCCTTTATATTCCTTTGCTAAATTTCTGCTACCTCAGATTGTAGACATTCAATGAGAGGATTACTTCAGACAAATACTTCGTCAAATAGATTCTGAGCGGTAACATACAATTGAATATATCTTCTACAATCTGCAGTTCCCAGAACTGACTTGAGAGTTAATCTAATAACTATCAAGATTCATGGCCCATCATATTGATCGCCTTGTTTCAAGGGCTTCCTTAAATTAACGGCGTCCTAAAAGTATACTTTTCCTTATTTCCTGGCCTTATGCCTTCATGCTTTTCCTGGACACTCTCTCACACTTTTTCCAAGCCAAAATATGTGTGCCCAGTGTCAATAATTCCTATAGACTCCCCCCCTGTTTGCGTTGTTCCCAACGCAAACAAAGTTAGAAATTTAGAACGGACTCTCATCCCACAGCAAATAACAGCAAAGCGCACGCAAGTCCTTTGACGGTACATCTGAACAAACACAGACACAAGCACACGAACCGACCAGCGCCCAAAGAACTGTGAGTAATCTCACCTTATCTGCCGGCGTCTTGAGCGGGAGTCACTTCGTAGCCCATGAATGGAATGCAGAGAAAAGACGTAGCACGTCCCAAAAACCTCGTCGCCATTAAAATGTGGTGAAAAGACAAACGTTGCTGATAATGCTGTGATGATAAGAAGTCCGCTTACACTGTACTTTGATTATAAAGGTTTATTGTATCAAAGATCACAGTATCAATTTACAGACATCTGCAGATATCTGGAGAACAACGGCCCAATCTGTTAATATGTTGTTTCTCTCCTTCTTTGTTTAAGACATGGTATTTATATCCTATGTGACATAGTATGGCGTGATTTTAATAAACCAATCCCCGGCTTTCACATATCTCCAAATGTCCTCTATTCCAAGAAACCTATGTAGCAATGCTTTTCCAAATGCTTCAGCAAAGCAGAGTAAAGTTCATCTATTACACCATTTGCAAACATCAGCAAAATCAATAGACCTTCAGACACTACAGGGCGAAATAATTTAGCTTTTTTATTTTGTGAAATCAAGGAAGTAGCCTTCCCTTGCCAGTAGTAGCTAGCCGGCAGCCTGGCTAGCTAGCTTTAGACTGGGTAAAAACATAGCAAGCTAGCTAGCTTTAGATTGGGTAAAAACATAGCAAGCTAGCTAGCTTTAGATTGGGTAAAAACATAGCAAGCTAGTTAGCCTTTTTAGCTTCCCACATCTTCATGTGAAATAATCAGATTTATAATTTTAAAAAAATATGCCCTGGCAAATACACTGAGTATACAACATATTAAGAACACCTGATCTTTCCATGGCATAGACTGACCAGGTGAATTCAATATTAGGAATGCGTTCCTAATGTTTGGTATACTCAGTGTATTGTTATACTTTCCATTGTAACCTAAAACATTATCCCAGTTTGATATACTGCTGGTGTGGTCATTCCTTTATCAGCTAAAAATAGAACGTCATCATGTTTAGGTCAAAAAAAGCGCATGGCTAGTTGGCAGGTTCTACCATTTCATTACTTCTAAACAAAATACCATTTTTGGTTGGATTCTTGTTGTTTGGTTTACCGTTTGAACAGTCGCCGAGATTATATTTGGTTATCTATGCAAAATATGGCCTATAGATCAGATCAAGGAACCAAAGCAACAACACTTCGCCCCACGGCTGCAGAAAGATTGACAAAGGCAAATTCTCAATTTTCAGGTAGTAAAAAAAAGTATGTTGAATGCCAGTTCTTATTACAGGGATCCGCCCCCTTTCTGTGACCAAAAACTATCTTGCGTCTGAGTGGAGCTTTGTAGTAGGTAGGCTTTACAATAGCTGAACGTTCCAACACACCACCATCACTATAGAGCTGGTCTAAAACCTTAGCATGCCTAGTCCCTGAGGACTAGCAAAGAAACACACACACACACACACACACACACACACACACAGTTGCCAACCAGTTCATTAACACTAGATGAGACCACACTGTCTCCTCTCTCTCCCCGGTGTCTTTATCTCAATGTGAATTCTTCACTGTTCCGTGTTCTTTAGTTGTGCCGTGATTTGGCTCAGTGTTCCGTCACTGTCACAAGTGGAGAGAGGAATAGGCCCTAGCAGGTTTAGAACTACTGAATTGATTAAAGCACCATAGCTTAAAGCGGGACGAAACCCACAGTTCAAAATATAAAGTACTCAGGAAATAGTAGGAGAGATTCCTCTCAGGAAAACAAGCAACATATACAATGACTGACAAAGACAAATGACAGAGGGAGTATATATACAGTGATAGAGTGGGGATTGGAACCAGCTGTGTGTAATGATGATGAGACAAGTCCGGGGGTTGATGAGTGAAAGGCAGCAGCTAGAAGGCCGTCGACGCCTGAGCTGGACAGGAGGGGTGAGCCAAAGCGAAGGCTGGTGTGACAGTCACTCATGGGGACAGTACGTCACTGCCAAATCTAAGGGTAGAGCTCGAAAATTCAAGCCCCTTGGGTGCTGCCATAGAGTTACATTAGAAGGGTCCATTACACAACAAGTAGGAAATCGAAAATTCAACAATGAGTGGTTTGGAAGGGATCCGTGGCTAACCGCAATCATTGCAAAGTAATCACTAGCCTGCTATTCAGTGGAGTGGGTGTGTGGTCCCGATTCTCGGTTTAAGGGTTCTCTTTTCCAAGCTTAAAATGATGAACATTCAACGTTGGCCATGCTGTCAATCCAGCATGATTTCTGCCACGCTCAAAACAACTGAAAATCTGACTTCAGTGAGTTCAAGACAACTGGGAACTCAGGAAAAAAGCTCTGACTGGGAAAATACATTTTGAACGGTCATCCAACTCGGAATTGTAAGTCGGGAACTCGGGCCTCTTTCTACAGCTACGACCTGAAGATCACTAACGTCATCATGATTCAACCTTGTTTTTTCCCGAGTTCCCAGTTGTCTTGAAAGCATCATATATCCAGAGAATGCCAGACTTTGATGACAAAGTTTGAATACGAAATGTGCCCACGAAGGACTGCCGCGCCACCTTCCTGTTCAAGTGAGCACAGCACAACAAGGTGAGTCCAAAAATGTATTGTACGTTGTATAAATTATGTAATATGGCATGGAGATATGTATACTGTAGCTAAGAAAGTAAAACTAAGTGTATGTTGTGTAGTAAGCTGTTAGTAGCCCATGTGCCTCACCCTAATAATTTGGTCCCTTTCCCCCTCATAACTTAGCCTACTGTTCTGACTTGGTGGTGCACATGTAACCTGTTTTAGAGAAATGTATAATCAAATGTTGTAAGAGCTTTCATTGTCTGCTTATATTCCCCCTTTATTTATCCTACGGTTCTGACTTGGTATACAGGGAGAACACCGTAAGAACGGCCCATGTTCTGAATTCTGTCGCTGTACATTTCAAAAGTGCTGAACAAATAGTTATATTGACTACGTCCATCATAGCTCGCTCATTAATGTCTTATCCGCTTGTTGTCGCCCTTATGCCATAGTTTGTACATCTCAATTGTCAGTAGAAACAACATTTGTTTAAGCAAGTCAGCCATATATCAGCTATGTTTTTTTTAAAAAGGCAGTAAATGAGGCTGAATGAACTGTTTCGCTGCCAGACAAGGCTCCTCTGATAGCCAGGTGTAGCGGTGGTAAGGTGTTGGGACTGCTGTTGGGACAGCTTTATGGAGGCCCTTTGGTTCTTGCAATTAATGTTTGTTTAGTTGTTGGTGTGGTTTGCTGGCTGCATCCCCCATTTTAGGGGGTTGCAACCAGCATCCATCTCCTACCGGACACTCTATTATTTAGATTTCAAATTAGAGGTCTTTAGATTTTGGTTAGTCGTTCCGTTCAGTGTCCACGTCCCACACTCGGTCCTGGGGACCCCAAGGGTTTCACGTTTTGGTTTTTGCCCTAGTACTACACAGATGATTCAAATTATCAAAGCTTGATGATTAGTTGGTTATTTGAATCAGCTGTGTAGCGCTAGGACAAAAAACCAAAATGTGCACCCCTTGGGGTCCCGAAGGACCCCCTCAAGACCTCTCGGCAGAGAGAGAGAGAGACTTGTGGGGAAAATGAGTAGACAGAGAGAGAGAGAGAGAGAGAGAGAGAGAGAGAGAGAGAGAGAGAGAGAGAGAGAGAGAGAGAGAGAGAGAGAGAGAGAGAGAGAGAGAGAGAGAGAGAGAGGAGAACCTGCACCCTTACATACAGTGTTTGTTTTTGTACCCGAAGAAATTGGGTGGTCCATTCCTGTCCCCACAAACACAGGTTAGCTATCTCCAATCAACATCTGTCCTCCTTTCAAGGCTATTAAACTTCCCAGGATGTAGCAATGCTGCAGTCGCGTCCTCTTGATACACAAAGACACAGCAGCCATGATTCAATATGGTGTTTTATTCATGTGAGGCCCCACTTGTCTTGTCAACCCAAGGACACTGTGCTGGGGAGATTTATCTCTCATTTATTTTATACATGGACAGAGGTTAGTGACGGATCTCCTTAACCCAGGGTTATCACTTTGTCCCTCCCAGGGATCATTTCCTGTTAAGGCAATAGTAAGGAGGGCTGCTGCTCATCGCCAAGACAACAACAAAGGTCACCCCTATTTACTGTTTACATCTGTTTCCACAGTAAAACTGATTCTCTCTTTCTCTTACACACAAAAAACAGGGCCGGCTCCAGGCATAAGCGACATAAGCGGTCGCAAAGGGCCCCCGGCCACTAGGGGGCCCCCCAACCAAAAACTTACATCAAGAGGGGGGCCACTAAACTGCTTGGTGGGGGGGGTGCACCTCAACTAAATCTCACTTAGGGCCCCCAAATTGCTAGAGCCAGCCATGCTCATAAACACACATGCGTACAGAAACACTCACACACATACACACACTATCTCTGTCTCCTGACTGATGTTGTTATTGTTGAGAGAGAGAGAGAGAGAGAGAGAGAGAGAGAGAGAGAGAGAGAGAGAGAGAGAGAGAGAGAGAGAGAGAGAGAGAGAGAGAGAGAGAGAGAGAGAGAGAGAGAGAGAGAGAGAGAGAGAGAGCCATAGCCATCACAGCTGCAAGATTTGTGACCTGTTGCCACAAGAAAAGGGCAACCAGTGAAGAACAAACACCTTTGTAAATACAACCCATATTTATGTTTATTTATTTTCCCATTTGTACTTTAACTATTTGCACATTGTTACAACACTGTATATATACATAATATGACATTTGAAATGTCTTTATTCTTTTGAAACTTCTGAGTGTAATGTTTACTGTTAATATTTATTGTTTATTTCACTTTTGTTTACTATCTACTTCACTTGCTTTGGCAATGTTAACACACGTTTCCCATGCCAATAAAGCCCTTAAATTGAAATTGAATTGAGAGAGAGAGAGAGAGAGAGAGAGAGAGAGAGAGATGCATGAAGCATCTGCTGAGACGCAGCGAGCTTCAGAGGACATGAGTAATTACATTTGACATTTTAGTCATTTAGCAGACACTCTTATCCAGAGTGACTTACAGTTAGTAGGTGCATACATTTTTCATACTTTTTTCATACTAGTAATGCTGCGTTCCGTCACTCTCACTGGTATTGATAGCTACTAATTACTGACCATTGATTCTTCCGCCTAGCGTAACTGCTCTGATGGGTGGGAGCTCACTCGCTCACTCTCCTCCCTACCATAACCTACTGTCCTCCCTACCATAACCTTCTGTCCTCCCTACCATAACCTTCTGTCCTCCCTACCATAACCTTCTGTCCTCCCTACCATAACCTTCTGTCCTCCCTACCATAACCTTCTGTCCTCCCTACCATAACCTTCTGTCCTCCCTACCATAACCTTCTGTCCTCCCTACCATAACCTTCTGTCCTCCCTACCATAACCTTCTGTCCTCCCTACCATAACCTCCTGTCCTCCCTACCATAACCTCCTGTCCTCCCTACCATAACCTTCTGTCCTCCCTACCATAACCTTCTGTCCTCCCTACTGTACCCTCCTGTCCTCCCTACCGTAACCCTTCTGTCCTCCCTACCATACCCTTCTGTCCTCCCTACCATACCCTCCTGTCCTCTCTACCATAACCTTCTGTCCTCCTCTCTTCATTACCCTCCTTTCCTATCCCTCCTGTCCTCCCTAATATACCCTCCTGTCCTCTGTCCTCCTACTATATCTTCCTTTCCTCCTCTCCTCCCACTATACCCTCCTGTCCTCTGTCCTCCCTACTATACCCTCCTGTCCTCCCCTCTCTACATTACCCTCCTGTCCTCTATTCTATACCCTCTGTCCTCCTACTATACCCTCCTGTCCTTCCTACTATACCCCCCTGTGCTCCTCTCCTCTCTACTATACCATCCTGTCCTCCTGTCCTCCCTACTATACCCTCCTGTCCTCCATCTCTATTATACCCTCCTGTCCTCTATACTATACCCTCCTCCTGTCCTCCTATTATACCCTCCTGTCCTCCCTACTATAACCTCCTGTCCTCCTGCTCTTTAATATGACCCATGTCCTCGTCCTCCCTATGATACCCTGCTGTCCCCTGTCCTCCTAACATACCCTGCTGTCCTCCTGTCCTCCCTACTATACCCTCCTGTCCTCCTGTCCTCCCTACTATACCCTCCTGTCCTCCCTTATATACCCTCCTGTCCTCCTGTCCTCCCTACTATACCCTCCTGTCCTCCTGTCCTCCCTTATATACCCTCCTGTCCTCCTGTCCTCCCTACTATACCCTCTTGTCCTCTGTACTATACCCTCCTGTCCTCCTGTCCTCCCTTATATACCCTCCTGTCCTCCTGTCCTCCCTACTATACCCTCTTGTCCTCTGTACTATACCCTCCTGTCCTCCTGTCCTCTTACTATACCCCCCAGTCTCGCCTGCTATACCCTCCTGTCCTCCCTACTATACCCTCCTGTCCTCCCTATCCTTGTCCTCCCTTATATACCCTCCTGTCCTCCTGTCCTCCCTACTATACCCTCCTGTCCTCCTGTCCTCCCTACTGTACCTCCTGTCCTCCCTTATATACCCTCCTGTCCTCCCTTATATACCCTCCTGTCCTCCTGTCCTCCCTACTATACCCTCCTGTCCTCCCTACTATACCCTCCTGTCCTCCCTACTATACCCTCCTGTCCTCCCTATATACCCTCCTGTCCTCCTGTCCTCCCTACTATACCCTCCTGTCCTCCCTTATATACCCTCCTGTCCTCCTGTCCTCCCTACCATAACCTTCTGTCCTCCCTACCATAACCTTCTGTCCTCCCTACTGTACCCTCCTGTCCTCCCTACTGTACCCTCCTGTCCTCCTGTCCTCTTTACTATACCCCCCTGTCCTCTGTCTTCCCTGCTATACCCTCCTGTGCTCTCTACTATACCCTCCTGTCCTCCTCTCCTTCTTACAATACCCTCCTTTCCTCCACTCCTACATACTATACCCTCCTGTCCTCCCTAATATACCCTCCTGTCCTCTGTCCTCCCTACTATATCTTCCTTTCCTTCTCTCCTCCCTACTATACCCTCTTGTCCTTCCATAATATACCCTCCTGTCCTCCTGTCCTCTCTACTATACCATCCTGTCCTCCTCTCCTTCTTACATTACCCTCCTGTCCTCCTCTCCTCTCTACTGTACCCTCCTGTCCTCCAGTCCTCTATTCTATACCCTCCTGTCCTCTCTACTATACCCTCTTGTCCTTCCATACTATACCCCCCTGTCCTCCTCTCCTCTCTACTATACCATCCTGTCCTCCTGTCCTCCCTACTATACCCTCATGTCCTCCAGTCCTCTATTCTATACCCTCCTGTCCTCTATACTATACCCTCATGTCCTCCTGTCCTACCTATTATACCCTCCTGTACTCTTCTACTCCCTACTATAACTTCCTGTACTCCTGTCATCTTTAATATAACCTCATGTCCTCCAGTCCTCCCTACGATACCCTGCTGTCCTCCTGTCCTCCTAACGATACCCTGCTGTCCTCCTGTCCTCCCTACTATACCCTCCTGTCCTCCTGTCCTCCCTACTATACCCTCCTGTCCTCCCTTATATACCCTCCTGTCCTCCTGTCCTCCCTACTAACTCCTCCTGTCCTCCTGTCCTCCCTACTATACCCTCCTGTCTTCCTGTCCTCCCTACTATACTCTCTTGTCCTCTGTACTATACCCTCCTGTCCTCCTGTCTCCTTATATACCCCTGTCCTCCTGTCCTCCCTACTATACCCTCTTGTCCTCTGTACTATACCCTCCTGTCCTCCTGTCCTCTTTACTATACCCCCCAGTCCTCTGTCTTCCCTGCTATACCCTCCTGTCCTCCCTACTATACCCTCCTGTCCTCCCTACTATACCCTCCTGTCCTCCCTTATATACCCTCCTGTCCTCCTGTCCTCCCTACTATACCCTCCTGTCCTCCTGTCCTCCCTACTGTACCCTCCTGTCCTCCCTTATATACCCTCCTGTCCTCCCTTATATACCCTCCTGTCCTCCTGTCCTCCCTACTATACCCTCCTGTCCTCCCTACTACCCTGTCCTCCCTTATATACCCTCCTGTCCTCCTGTCCTCCCTACTATACCCTCCTGTCCTCCCTACTATACCCTCCTGTCCTCCTGTCCTCCCTACTGTACCCTCCTGTCCTCCCTACTATACCCTCCTGTCCTCCCTTATATACCCTCCTGTCCTCCTGTCTTCCCTACTATACCTCCTGTCCTCCTGTCCTCCCTACTATACCCTCCTGTCCTCTATATACCTCCTGTCTCCTGTCTCCCTACTATACTTCTGTCCTCCTGTCCTCCTATATACCCTCCTGTCCTCCTGTCCTCCCTACTATACCCTCCTGTCCTCCCTTATATACCCTCCTGTCCTCCTGTCCTCCCTACTATACCCTCCTGTCCTCCTGTCCTCCCTACTATACCCTCCTGTCCTCCCTTATATACCCTCCTGTCCTCCTGTCCTCCCACCTATACCCTCCTGTCCTCCTGTCCTCCCTACTATACCCTCCTGTCCTCTCTACTATACCCTCCTGTCCTCCCTACTATACCCTCCTGTCCTCTCTACTATACCCTCATGTCCTCCTGTCCTACCTATTATACCCTCCTGTACTCTTCTACTCCCTACTATACCCCCCTGTCCTCATCTCCTCCTTACATTACCCTCCTTTCCTCCATAGTGATCCACTCTCCCATAGTGATCCACTCTCCCATGCATCGGAATTCCGGGTTGAATTCAGTCAGTGGGATACAATCATGTCAGATCTACTGTCAGCGATACAAGACATTTCTATCTGCATTGTTCAGAATGTCACGACATCCTAGGCTGTCTATGGTCATGGGATCATCAATCACTGGACAGACTGGTATCTCTACACCTTGTTAACGAAGCTGAGGCTGGAGCCTCGCACCTTCCCCGTGTCTGTCTGTCTGAACTGGTCTCAGCCCCTCTGCCTGCCTTGAACCTCGACAGAGAAAATCAATTTATCTAGCTCACAGTCAACATCTGCCTTAACAGCCTGCGCTGATATGTCACAGTGCAGCTGATATGTCACAGTGCAGCTGATATGTCTCAGTGCAGCTGATTTGTCACAGTGCAGCTGATATGTCACAGTGTAGCTCATATGTCACAGTGCAGCTGATATGTGACAGTGCAGCTGATATGTAACAGTGCAGCTGATATGTCACAGTGCAGCTGATATGTTACAGTGCAGCTGATATGTCACAGTGCAGCTGATATGTCACAGTGCAGCTGATATGTAACAGTGCAGCTGATATGTCACAGTGCAGCTGATATGTTACAGTGCAGCTGATATGTCACAGTGCAGCTGATATGTCACAGTGCAGCTGATATGTCACAGTGCAGCTGATATGTCACAGTGCAGCTGATACAGTCTACCTCTAGACATATAGTCTACCTCTTACATACAGTCTACCTCTTACATACAGTCTACCTCTAGAAATACAGTCTACCTCTAGACATACAGTCTACCTCTAGACATACAGTCTACCTCTTACATACAGTCTACCTCTAGACATAACAGTCTACCTCTAGACA